>NC_042496.1:936972-958473 GCF_005508785.2 Acyrthosiphon pisum | reverse complement strand
TACATATTGACTATGAAAACATGATATTTTTTTGCCATGTTATATTTTGAATCATTATAATTATTTAAATAAATATTTTTGTATAATACAGTTCAAAATTGAAAATGGCAACGTTGCAGAGGTTTTTATTCTCAATCGTGTTGATTTTCTTTTGTATTTTAATTTCCTTTGATATGCCGACAATTTATGCTCAATCGTGTCGCAAAAAAAGGTGTTTTATGCTCAATCGTGTTTCAGCCCCCTGGTTAGGTACTGACGTACTGTTGCATGGATATAGGTACTATGGATATAGTTATTCAATAATGCTCATATACTGCCTTAATATTAGTATTATTTAGAATTATGTTCTTAACATATTTTATAAAGTGTATAATATACACCTTCAATCTTCGAGTACATAGATTTTTAACGAGTTTACAATTATATAGGTTTGTAAAATCTATTTAAAATCTTATTAGTTATTATGTGTTGTACTTACGTTGAATTTTTTTCGGTCAATTATATAATTTAATAAACGTATAGTTCAAGGCGTTTAAGCATAAGACAGTGTACTTAAAAAATCATGCTACATTCAAAATTATTATTATTATTATTGGAACATTGATAAAATACACTATACTCGCAATGACATCTATCTGTGAAAAATCACACCAGTCCAATATACTCTCCAGGTGTCAGGTATGTATAATATACATAGACCTTATACTAAGTATAAGGTCTATGATAATATATGAGTGTTTTTTCTGTACTTAAGCCTATTGTATAGTTTGGTTAGGTGTACGTCAATAATTATATCATATATTGTTATTAATCACTTACTTTACACCTGCGGCTGCAATGCATGTATTCCATATACGTGTATAATACCTATACTAAGACTAGTACCTACTTCATTTGTTTTGTTTTTATATAATATTAATAATTATATTTTCACAAACAGGTTTTTTTCAAAAATGTTTAATGAGTAAAAACGAAAAATAGGAATAAAAAAACTTAAAAACTATACTACATCTTTTTTACATAACTAAGGTATACATATATAGGTATTATAAATTATTGTTCGCAGTTTGAATAAGAATTCTGTTCAAAGTAAATACATATTAGACAATATTAAACAAATAGATACCAAAATATAAAGGTTAGCCTTAGCACTAATTACCAAATACTTTTTAAATTGTTCGCATACATGGAGCTATACCTTATAATGAGTTGTACTAAAATACGTTTAGAAACCGGGAATTTAGCACGCTCGCAGAGTTAGTTGTTTAATTCCTTGGCACAATTTTTTTTTTTAATTTTAAATTGACATTTAATAGGTACCTAATAATTAGTAAACTAGTATATTTTATTCCAGAGACAAAAGTTTTAAAAACTATGTTACTATAGACAGATTACCTTGAAAGTTTAACCGCTTAAAGCACACAAGTTGCTATGTCCACTTTTTTTTAGTATCGTGATATTGGCGATTGAAAGCTTATCAATTATCTGGTCGGCGGGGGGGGGGGGGTGGATCTATAACGGGGAACATGTAAAATAACATATAAATGATACACAGCGTCCCCGTTACATCTTATCAATTTCAATCGCCAATTGGCATCCATGAAATTGTCATTGATAGCAGAATCGATTGGCCATAACTTAACGAAATTCCGTTAATTTTGAATACCTATTCAAAAAGTTCTATGTCCAGACTCCAGATATATAGAAGCAGCTGCTATACCTATATTATGAGGCGCCTAGAACATGATGGGTATAAGCGAATTATATGTTATGTGCTGCGATCTAGTGGCAAATTCATTTGGGATTAGCCGTAAAGAGATACAAGTGCACATATTTCAGGCGGGATTATTTCGAAATTCAAATTATGTCACTTATACCCCTTGTGTTCAAGCCACTTCTAAGCGTCTCATATACAATATATGATATATCCAATCATAAGAGATTTGTGCTTTAACAATTTTTAAAATGTGACATAGAATATTTGTGGTCTTAAAATATAATAATCAGACAAGTAAACTTATTTTTGCGTCTACCGAAAATTACAAAAAATGGATATAGCACTTGTGTGCTTTAATATATACAGTATACAATATAGTGTTTCAGTGTTGGAAATAATAAATTAAATTATTCTCAGTCTTTTGTGTCACTGCAGTGTAATATTTATCTGTATTTTTGTTACAACGAACACTATACGAATATTTCATTATATTCTAAAAGTAATAACGCACTTTTTTATAACATAATAATATACTTATTAAATAGCGTATAATATCTATGATCATGACGAATATCGCTGCAGTGCAGAATATGTCTCTCAAGTCTAAATTTGTTCACCGTCCTCCAAATTGATGCACCGAGTTTTCGCCGAGCTCAGAAATGACCGGACCTGCAAAATCGCGTTGGAAAGTCACGGTGATTTCCAAGCCCGGATTATGGGGGCAAGGGGGGCACGGTCCCGGGGCCCATCTTTATCCCCAAAATATATTATTTTAACGAGTCCAATAAATTTCAAAAAAAAATTATTATTTAAGTAGGTAGTTAAATTATTATTAATAATTATAAAATAAAATTGTTCACCATTTTATACCACAAAAAATTACTATAAATAATGAACTATGTTTGCCAACAATTTTGTTTATGTTTTTTAGCATTTTAGCATTTTAGCATTTTAGAATACTGTCATACCAATTTAACTATTTAAGTATACAAAAAGGTATACCTTTTATAACTATAGTTATAAGAAAAAAATAGGTATTTCAGTTAAAAGTATTAATGCGTATTAAACTAATCGTTAGAGGACTATAGTTAATAATCTAGCGAACCAAAATTGATCATTTGACTGTCAAAATATTCAGAAAAAAAGTTGTACAAGAATCCATAAAAAAATATAGTGGTTACCATTTGAAAAAATAAAGGTGATTTTACAACTGTGTTGAAAAGTTTTGAAAATGTTGTAAAAAAATTTACTGTTAAAAATAAAGAAACGTCTTTTTTTGTTTCAAAGAAATTCCATAGCATCATAATGATTCGATTCATTTCGATTCATAATTATTAAAAAAAACCCGCGTACAATGACGTATGATACATAGATAGGTACATATGATACATATGTTACACCCTGTATATTTTTTGTATAGTAAAAAATTATACAATAATATAAATTCATTAATATGTAATGATACAATTATTTTGAAGTTGAAGTTGAAAAGGGGCCCACCAAGTGTAAGGTGTCCCGGGGCCCAATTGATCCTTAATCCGGGCTTGATGATTTCGTTGGGCCGGCGACAAGGCGATACAGTTCAATGTCGAACATCGCAGTGCAGACGGCTTCTACAACAAGAATATGCAAGAGGCATCGATCGATTCACCGTCTGTCGACGACTCGATACAAACGGGAACTGAAATCGTCTTGTCTAATAACGACAGTCCAATGTTCCATTGACATTTTTCATTGGTTAGCACGACAACAATGACGACCGTTGCCAACAAAGTCAAGATCGAGACGCCATCCGTTTCGCCACCGCTGCATGTTTGGACGGACCAAGCGGACGTGCAGCAGTCGAGCAGCGATCTGCGGATCCGCCGAGACGGCGCTCAAGTTCGATGCCGAACATCACAATGCGGTTTGCTTCGGCCGACATAGAGTACGTACCTAGGCGTGAGTTTCGATCGAGACATCCTAGTTTGAATGAAAACAACCCAACGAAACCTCACGTGCAGACGACAGCTTCAGTACACGCTTGTTTGCTGCATGACTCTGAAATCCGCCAGTGGTCTATATCATATATAATTAATTAATTAATTTTATAAAAATGAAAATAATACATTTTAAAGACATATTATTTTTTAGGACCCCCCCCCCCCCCCAGAATAATTTTGAAAATCCACCTCTGAATGCATTCATCGCTCTACTTAGAATCTGAAAACTACTCGTTCGAACTTTGATTTTAATGAGTGAAAATATTTAGAAAAATTGTCCGTTAATTAATTTACAGTAGAAAAGGAAAATTCATTTTAAATTCATTTCATTTCATTTGAAAAATAGAAAAGTTTGTATGTCTACAGAAGTACAGAATACTCCTGAAGTTGTCCAAAAAAATCTCAAGAATTTGAAAATATGAACTTAAGTACATTCAAAAATTACAAAAATCAGATTTTGAATAACATAATAATTAAAGAAAAAAGGTGTCAATACCCTGTATAGGTATCAGTATACAACATGGTGTGATGAACTATTTGTATATAAGTGAAATATAATTAAATTTTCTAAGATTATGAGAGGAGAAAGAGATTCATTAGTTAACACTTAACTCCTTACAACAAATATTTATAAAACCAACATATTATGTTAAAAACTATTTTAATTTAGGTAAACTTTTATTTATTAATTTTTTCATCAACATATATTAACTAAAAATTATTTGAACATCAAAATCCGGGCCACAAGAGAAGTGACCAGTGTCTCGACCAAATTGTGGTCGAATCCGCTCATCCCCCACCTATTTGACATGTCGACATTGCACGATCAAGACTGTCAACGTTATATAGCAATACTATTAGTATGTATCATGTTATAAAGTGGGGAAACGGGGCCTCGGCACGGTCACTGCCGTCAGTCTGCATGTGCGTAGCGGGTTACTTCTCTCGTGGCACAGAGAATAGTATGTGTAAGACACTGCATTATTTTATTTTATCAATATTATTAGGTACTTTTAATGTAAGTGGTGACACTAATAGACGATGAGTACATTGACCAGTGGCCACAGTTTGAGTTTCAGTGTTTTACCCTAAGCGTCCAGACTTCATGAGACATACAGTTTTCGTGATGTCATAGATTGGTTAACATTTTATACTAAGTATCAGATAATTTAATAATTAAAAACTTTTTGTTAGTTTTTCTAATTTTATAAGTTTCATACAGATATAATTATTCCAATAATAAATAAACACAATATATTTTTACTATGTATATTTTAATCTCAAACTCTTTAATTTAGACAAACACAAATCTCAATTTAAAATTAACCTAACAATAACTTATTTTGTTTTCGTTAAAAAATTAAAATATAGTTGAAATAGCATAAAAGCCATAAAGCCATCTTTAAATTAAACTTGAAAGTAGAATCCAATAATGATATAATACTTAATATGAAATACATGAGATTAATTAATGAAACGGCACATTATATAATGAGTATATTTATGAAAATCTAGCTTTAAATTCTTCAAGATTCAGTACTGGTCCAAATTCGTTTGAAGGATCCATTGAAATGAAATTATCCAAATTGTGAACTTTATCTGCAATGAGTAAAACACAACAGTTTTAATATATTTCATTTAAACTCTAAATCATAATATTATACATTAATACTATTTATTTATTATATAATAATTATTTCAATTTTTCTTTCATAAATTGTATAATAGTCAATAGGTCAAATGTTAAATTATTATTGATGTTTAATACGTACACTTTTAATATAAGCACTATAAATTGGTGAACGTGTCAATTAAATTATTTATTTTTACTGTGTTATTTTTAATTATTATTATACACATGTTCAAGTCATACATCAATATTTTAACTTTTAAATATGTAAGAATTAAAAAAAATATATTTAATATTTATTCGGCACAGGAACAAGTATACCTATACAAATAAAAACAGCAGTAAACGTGTTGAAGAATAATTTATAATTGTATAAGAAGTGTATTATGCACCTGGTCTATAATTTAAAATTTAAAAATTTTTTTTCAAAGTCATTAAGTACAAAGATAGCGTTTGCAGATTAGATGCAATTTATTTCACGCTATCCATTATATTAATAACTAAAATAGATAATGATTTTTTAGATGCTCACAATATACAGGGTGATTCATTTAATTATTTTATAATGAGTGTCTTATGTTAAGTAGATCACTCCATATATATATAAATTCATTGTCTTTAATTATCAATCCAAACAATAACGATGAATAGTGGTAAAAAAATATTATACTATTATGTTTATACCTTCGTTTAAAATTGGAGGATATGGCGGTGGTGGTGACATCCATCCGCCTTCTTCTATCATGTGGTTTCTATCAGATGAAAATTGAGCCACGAATACATCAGCATCAACAACTTTAAAATAGCTAAATATTGGAATAATAATTGTAGTTTAAATCATGTTATTATTATTAAATTAAATATACCGTTTGGAGTGAGATTCCTTAAATTCCTCTCTAATAGCTTCCTTAGCGTATTGTGCAAAAGGAACAGGGAATGGCAATCTAGTGTCCATATCAAAAACCAAAGTATTATCAAGATGTTGAACAATCAAGAATACATGGTAATCCTATTCATACATTATTAAATAAAAAAAAATGTTAGAGTTATATTTTGTAATAGTAAATAATTGATAATTTAATCATTTTTATACCCAAAAAACAAGTCCTTCATTATGGCTACTGTTTTGATTCCACAAGTGTACGCATTTATTATAGTTCGACACAAAAATAACGTAACATTTCATGTTTGGCGTGGATTTGTTTAAATCTAGTATCAGTTTAGCTAATTGCCAAATATTTTCCTCGCTGGAAAAATAAAAATAACAAAAAGTTTAGTTTATAGTTTTAGGTTTGACATGTAGAACAGTGGCACTGATCAGTTTAGTTCAAACTATTATTGTAGTTGTCATATGAACATGTCATTGGAGAGATATATAAGAGGATATCTCTCATCCACATTAGTTGTCTACATCGTAAAAGTGCAAAACATAGCAAACTTGCACTCAGCAGTTTACGTTCAGCTTCGTTAGTTTAAACAATATAGTGAATTGATGTATTATCAAATCCTAGGGTAACATTGTCAGTTGTTAATAATATTTTACAATATTTTAATTTTGAAGCAAGTTATAAGTGTACAAGATATTCCAATTTAAAAATGCTCACAACTTGCTTAAAATTAAAATATCGAAAAACACCTCCAACAAATCACAATGGTTTAACTTTTGTATGATAATGGCCTCCAATTTTAAAACCAACGAAGCTAAACGTGACGTCGTAAAAGTAAATTTGCCATGTTAAGCACGTCTTGTGTCGAGACAACAAAAATGGTGGGTGAGAACTGAGAATTGTTTTTACGGTGAAATATTGAAAGGTAAACTACAAAAAATGTCTGATCATCGAAACATGCCAAGTCAGTTCGTGTCGCGTTTGTGAACGGAATAATGGAGTCTATTGTCGGCCATTACGAACAAAGTATACACAACATGTATACATGTCGGATATACATACCAGAAGCATGCCGTGTACATGCAATCGGATTTCTGAGGGATAACCAAACTCGAAGATTGTTCCGATTCCGAACTCATCTCTCGGCCGTTCGCGACGGAGTCCGTTGACGTGAATACGATTGCCAAGAAGTCAGTAGGTAGGACCGAAGGCTTAAGTATATTTTCTAATTTTCCAAGGATACAAACGTCAATACTCAATACCAGATGCACGGCTTGGTGCAATTGTGCATCGTCATCGTCATCAAATTGGGTTATCTATGTATTAATTCAACCTCCATCAATGGTAACATATGGTATAGTAGCGTACAGTTGTACCATGGTTGAAATCCCTGTATACCATCTGGTTAAAAAACGATACTTCACTCTGTACTGTATTGTTCTGTGGTTATAGCCTATAGTAGGACACTATTCTATGTAGAGCCTTACCTATAGGTGTTAATTAAGTGACAAAATTTAATGTGGCTATTATAAATAAAATATTTAAATATTATAAGATACCCTCTATACCATGACTAAATTATTAAGTAATTGTAACTGATTATTAAGTCATGATCTTTACTATTTAATTAATGACTAGTAATTTTTATAGTTAAATCGTTTTAAATTACTGTTTTACATAAACAATAATGGTATTGGTAATAACTAATAAGACAAAAAGATTCTGAACACGAATCACACGCTCTACACGGTATATGGTGATACCGGTTAAAAATGTGCGTTTTATAATATGTATTACCATTTGACATTACATGATCACAGTGCAAAAACGAAGTACAGATGAAGTTAAAAATAAGATTTAAAATCAGTAAAATCTAAAGATTTATTATTTATTAAGAAGACGTTAGATTGTCTGCTGTCAACACTAAATAGTAAATACCAATGCATAATTTGTTTTCTCTCTCATCGGCCTACCCACATCAATGCAACATACTAAATTTGTGTTTAGCAGCAGACAGGTACAGCACCAATTTGGTGTGATTAACTTTAACATTAGACTGAATGGTAAGGATATTATTAAGGGTACCTCATAGGCTTTTATTGATATTTTAATTTTAAAAAGAGTTATGAGCATTTTAAAATTATATCTTGTTACATAGTTGTAACTCGTTTTAAAATATCAATCGAAGCCTAATATGATGTGTCCTATCCATAGACCTATAAAGTATATGCTATAATTCGTGGTACCATTGTCCATACCACAGAACAATACCAGTCTTCACGGTGTCTTCACTCTTCATAGATAATATTACAATTTACAATTATGTATTATTATCTATTATCTACTATGGTGTCGCCGCTCTGATTGATAAGAATACGAAACGCGATCGGATCTCTGATAAAAAATAAAAATATAGGGTATTTAGCTGGTGCCATGATAATGTCGAGAAGATTTAAAAAATACAAATCGGCCAAATTGGCAAATTGTCGTGTCGAATGTAATTAATTGTTCATTGCGTGTCGTCGGCGTGTTTATCGTTCACGTCAATGTACTGCTCGCGGCCGCGACGTCAGAAACACCTGCTTAGTGCAGTACGTTGTTGGCACGCGTTGGTATTCCGATATTCGAACTGGCACATCACACCTTGGTGATAATATGCTGTACACGAATTGTGTGGCTGAGGAATAATGACCACGGCGAATCCAATAGGCGATGATGCACTTCGGATATCCGATCACAAACCTCTCATTACATGCAAGCTACTTTATTATAGCGTTGTTTAGATGTGCCAGTCTTCCATTCTGCCACTAACAAGTCGATGTGGACGTTGTGTTTGTTTCAGATGCCGGTGACAAGGAACTATTTGAAAATTTGAAACTGGTGCTCAGCCAGTCGCTTAGTCAGGAACCGATCGAATGGAGGCGCCAGTATGGCAGACCCATGAAAATGGTCACCTTGTCCACAGACTTTGTACCATTCAACAAAGATGCTGTGGCTGAACAAATCGGCAGTCGTAATTTGGTTGGCCGTCCAATAATGCATACGTTTTGGACTCAGTGTTTGGTAAGCAAATTGCATATTAAAATTTTTTGAATAATTACCTATATTCCATTAACTGTTTACTAGATTATGGTTAATTTCACATTTATTGTCTTTCTATTTTAATCTAAGCTACTTTTTTGTATTCTTAGGATGTGGAAGTGTATAAATCGTTACTAAGAGATGAAATTGATAAATGGATGAATGAAATGAACAAGCACAATATTATTGATTGGGTAATAGTTGTAGTTGAAACTTATGATTTGAGAAAACATAGTAAATTATTGCCTCGAACAACTGTCTTTGACAAGATCAAAAGTGATTTTGCTGAAAAAAAAGCTGATCGGTATGCCTTGAATTTATTCTCATTAATTATCATTCAATATATTAATCATGCAGTTATTAACTGAACCATTTTATTTATATTTAGCTGTTTATCCGTAATAAATCCACCTAAATCAGAAGTCCGATGTGGCAGCAGTGCATGGAGGGCATTAATCACCAATGTACGTCTATTAATTTTGTCTGCGTTTGATAGATTGTTTTTAAAATATGAAGATAACATAAGAAATTATAGAGAACAGCGAAATGATCCGTCTTGGAGTTTTTGCAAATATTTTTTATATCAAGTAATACACATTTTTACATATTTCTAATTTACAAAATTATTCTTTTATATATTACATTTATATAGGAAGAATTAGCGTTTGCCCTAGAAATGCTAGGAATTCATGATGAAGCTTTAGTCCAATATGATGAACTAGATGCCATGTTTACCCAATTTATATTAAATTCTCAAGTTGGAAGTAAAAATTACCTATCTGGGTGGCATATTCACTCTTTATTTATTTATGTTATTTTTTTTTAGATGTTCCTCAATGGTTGACTGAATTCCAAGTTGTCTTAGAATGGTGGTCCGCTGTATTATTTATGAAAAATATAAGTCGTAAACAAAGGGAAGCCATTAAAATTAGAAAACTATCACTTCTTGAATTTAGATGCTATTTGTTTTCACGTCAAGCGTCTCTATTGATGGCTGCATCCAAACCTTGGATTGTGCGTATTACTTTTGTGTAATTTATTTAATAAATAGTAAGTTCTTGATGTTAATTTTAGGTGGCAGAAAGAGCATTGATATTTCTCCATCAGGCAGTAAGTGACTTGAAAACATTGGAAATTGAATGTCCACAAGGCTCAGTTGCTTGTTGGGTTTTACAATGCTGCGCTCAAGTTTTAGTTATTTGTCAATCTGTTAAAAAACCAGAACATTTAGAAGAATGCTCTCATCACACTGCTCCGCTTTTATATTATTCATTGAAAAAAGTAAATATTAATGATAACTGTTTATTTAATGTATTATGCATTTTTAAATTTAAATTTTATGTTTAGTTATACGAGTTAGGAGATCTTTGTGGACTACTCCCAGGCAGTGTTCAAACTTCTGAACAACTTCATACCGTACAAGTTTTATGTGGTGGAATGCAAAGTGGTCACGATTTGACTACAGCTACTGAATCTGTAGCAACTTTAAAAACAGCTCTTTCATCTTCTGAAACATTCAGTAAACATTATTTGGTATGTTAAATATTGTACAATATACTACCTTTATTAGTATAAATAATAATATTAATCACTACAATTTTATTTGTTCAGGATATAGCTGAATTAGCAATTAGCACTTATAAACATAACAAATTAATGAGATGTGCACATAGTTTAGTTGGTTTGGAACTAGCTAAATTTTACACATTGTCTGGGGATACTACAAAAAGAACTATGTTTTTAGTTAAAGCCCTAAAACTATTTGAACAAGATAACTGGAAATTATTAATAGTACAAACCAATTTAGAATTAGTCAAGTGTTTTAAAAAAATTGGCAATGTTGACCAGTATGTTTTAATTTTTTATTAATATACTACTGTTCTAATCTTTTTTATTATAGCACACCTATATTAACTAATTTGGTTTCTTTTTTTTTAAACTTAGATTTGTAAAAACATGTTTACAATTAGCTTCCTCAGCTGAATGCAACCTAAAAGTTAGACAAGATCATTTTGACCAGATGTCAAGAATGATTCAAGATTCAAATATAGGTAAGATATTTTAGAATTAATTAATAATTAGTATATGTTTATATAAAACAATATTGTAATTCTATAACAATTTTGTATTTTCTAAATAATCAAAGATAATATTTTAACTAATCATTAAATTATTGTCTAAAAATAATCAAATTTCATGCATACTTAACTAATTTACATTTTGATGTATATTTTAAAAAATATATAACTTTCAAGTCTATTTACTGGTAAATAAATAAATGAATGCTTTTGTCTTAAAGATTATACTCATTGAAATTAATGTAAGTAGTATTTCTCCTTAAAGCTTTATTTAAAAATGTAAGCACATTACATTATCTATCTCTAATTTAATTTACATTATATTATATTACTATATGGAAATGATGGAAACATTTAGTTCTAAGAAGTGTTTAAAACATTGTGAAATAAATTATACAAAGACTTTGTCACTACCAATGATTTAATATTCACTAGAAAAATATCTCAAGTATTTTAACTGTTTAATTAAATGTTAATAGATACTCCATCTGCACAGAAGGAGATGGACTATTTCATATTACTAATTGAAAATTATTAAAAATGATTAGCGGTATTGCACTTGACTATCATGCCTAACAGTTGCAGTATTGTTTTCATAAATATTACAAAATTACAATCATGTATAAATGATGTAATACAATACTAATTAAAATTAATTTGACCAATAATTATAGAATGTATTTATCCAACGGACAATGTAATAGTATTGGCTCAAATAGATGTGAAATGCAACAATGAAGAAAGTAATTATCCATCAACAGTGTCACTGAAATTTAAAAGCAATCTTCCTAAAACAGTTTTGTGTCCAAAAATCGCCATTTCTGTGGTAATTGGATCCGCATTGAAAAAAATGAAAAGTAAATTAAGCTTAGTAAAAAGCACTTATAGCTATGATATAAATAAAGGTAATATATTACCTATGACTTACAATCATAATTATCAACAAGATGGCCACTTTGCATCTACCGGTATAACTTGCTTAAATCAAAAATCATACTTGAGGTGATTAATTGTCAATTCTGATAATTTGATATTTATTTTAACATACTATTAGTATTATTAATATTTTATAGATTATTAATCTTTAATTTATTATTATGTAGGCGACAAGATAGTCAAAGAAGAAAACCATCTATGAATTATAACAAAAATGATTATCATGATATAATATCTGCAAATAATGTAAATATTCAACCTGGGATGAATAGTATCGATCTAACACTTAATGTAAATATTAAATAATAAGCATTAATTATTTGTAGTTTTTATAGTTGTATTAGTAAACTATTGTTGAACCATAAATTACTGATAGTCCAGAAATAAAATATTTATTTGTTGCTATCTGACAGTATTCTAAGACTAAAAAACATTTTTTAATAATATTTTAGAATTCAAATAATATAGAATCTGGAATATACTTCTTAGACAAATTATCTGTAATATTACAACCTCGTCTAGAATTGATGACAAGTATACCATTTGGTCTTATGTTTGCATTAAAAAATATTAACTCAACTGCTCAGCTTGTTTTACCAGTTAATAAATGTTTATTTGCTGGTATTGAAGAAATGTCTACATTGTCTCTTCAGTTTGGGACAAAATTGAAAAAAGTAGTTATTTTTTTTCTAATTGCCTCAACCAATAACCTGCTTAAACTTACTAATTTATTTTTTTAATTTTTACTTTAGATTGTTGAGAAAATCCGATTACATTCCACGCCTGGCTTAACTTTTTGTTTGGAAGATAGAACAGAATTTTGTTCTGAAATGTATGTAAAATCTCCATTATCTATGAATTCTAGTCATTCAGTATCTTTACCCATTAAATTTTTCGCTCAGTTGCCGCCATTAAAAGATCATCCTAGAATAGTTCAACATAAGGTAATTTCTGTTTTCAGATATAATTCAAAATGTATTGATAATAACTATAAATGTATTTTAGTTGTGGATAAAATGTGAAACTTCATCAGGTGATGAAGAAATGATTTGCGTTTCGATAGACTTTAATCTTCCACTAACTGTAACTCATAGATTACATACTTGTCATTATCGTAAATTTGTTGGCATAAACATTGCTTGTCATACTGATTGGTCTTTGGCTTTGATGATACCAGAAATAATTGGTGTTAGTCCTACTAATTCTGTTGTTGAGTTAACCTCATTGAACCCAACATGTGACCCGTTAACTGTAAGTATTCAATAAGTATCTCAAAGTTAGTGTATATCTTTTCTTTTTATTTGTTGGGTTAAACATTAGGGGTTTAAATTTAGGCAGAAGATTGCATGCTGTGGATTTGAAGAATTGTTCCTTTTTGGAGGTATTTACCTCTTTATAACTGCACATTTTTCTTAGTTTATGCAACATAATTATATTTATAGTGTTTATTTTTTAACATTTAGGGCTATCTAATATTGTATTAGTGAATTAAATTTAAACAATTTTCTTTAGTGCTTGAAAAATGGTGAAACAATTGGCTATTTGTGGGAAATCAATTTGTCTTCAACAGACATCAAAACAGTAGGACCGTTAGCTGAATCATTAAAGTTAAATTTTCAAACAAAGTATTCGTCTGCTGAAAAACCAAATTGTACTCAAGATTTAAATTTTGAGTTTACAATTAACAATTATAAGGTAAAAAGTGTATGTTATTTTATTTAATCACATGAGTATTAACAGTGAATTAAATTAAAACAGACATTACTGTTAATTGAAAGTGGAGTTGAAATGGCCGGTAAAAGTGGAGAATTCTGTCGCATGAATACAGTGTGTACATACACTGCAAATTTCAAGAGATCTGAACATTCTGAACAACTAAACATTCCTCAGAGTGAAATTTCATTTAAATATGAAATTGTTGCGGACAAAACAATGTGGGCAGTTTGTGGTCGTGGATCTGGTAAAATAATATGAGCTTTTAATTAAATTATTTTTAAAAAGAATATAATGTCCTACAAACGCATAACATAATCAACAAAACTATATTCATCAGCTTGCATTTAGTTTTGATAATTATATTATTAACTTTAAATTTCATAATAGTTCACTCTAATAAGTAATAACAAAAAATAACTAACAAAATTAAATGTTTACTGCTGTACATAATTTTGCTTTACTACGCGCTTGTATAACAAAGACTACTGAGATAATAAAACATCTTCTTAAAAATTTAGGCTAATTTATTATATCTGTGTTTAAACTTAATGCTAAATATAATTGAAACAATCTCATTATGTTCTTTAATTATTCATGTAGATGTTATTACATTTCCACCAAATTCAATATCACAGACTGTTTCAGTCGAAGTAATGCCATTGATGAGTGGATTTTTACCTATACCCACTTTAAATGTTTTTCGGTACTTTCCATCCAATTCACGTCAAAACATTGGTAAGCTAACAGCATTGATATTTTTCTACGATTAATTTCCAAGGCAATTCATTACTGAATTCCTTCTAACAAAATTTATAAATTAAAACCAATGATGGTATTCATTTTTAGATTAATTTCTTAATTTTTATTTTTTAGAATCTAAATTGGAACAATTTTCAACTGGTCAAGTATACGACGCAAGTAAAGGTGTCCAAACACACGTATTACCTCGTATAACAGCAGATACATCTTAAGTATAATAATTATTGTTATAGTATTATCCAAAACATTTTATTGCTCATGTTATAATATACGTCATATATAATATTTTAAATTCAAATTTCATATGCATACAATATATTTATATAATTATTCTTGTTGCCATTGTTTAATATATGTTATACATATAATATATTATTGTACAGGGTTTATAATACATAGTATTATATATTACATGTTATTTTATTTTATAGATAATTGACTTTTTTATTATTTATTAATTTTTATAAAATATATACAAATTATTATATTTGATTAAGAAAGTAAAAAATTATATTGCCTACTTAATTGAGTAAGTTATCTACCTTTATGTTTAATATAATAATTATTATCCTCTCCGTTAAGACTTGACTTCTAAACGTATTAAAGTAAATACAATTTTTAAATATTGTCTTAAAGAATATAATATAATATTATTACATTTTATACTTCAAAATTAAGATCTTTCTATGATCATGAAATGTAGATGGAATGCAATTCTTTCTTTAGCAGTTTGGCTATTCTATTATTACTAATTGTCCTGGCTCGGGAGTTGCCTGTGTATTGTTATTCTTTTTTGAAATTTGTTGCCTGTGTTAAATCCACTAATATATGATGTTATAATATTACTGAAATTTTTACTATTTCTAAACGATATAGTGTACGTTATATTGGGTATAATGGATATAATGGAATAACGTTATAATGGGTATAATGGAAAAAACGCAAAGACTTTCCCTCAAAAATATCATCACGAATCAATTTTATAATAGGTATTTTTATTCTAGCTCCAAAATTGAGCGATTTATACTCAGACTGCATAAACCTGTCTAGTCTATAGATATCGTATGTGTGTGAGACAGAGAAAATACATGCGGTTGTGACGTCTTCTTAATATATAATATATATATATAAATAGTTTCATAATGATAGAATGTATTGATTTTACGATGATGTGTGTTTTATTTTTATTTTTTTTTTGTGTGTGTACACGATAAGTAGTCGAAATAATGCTTCGATTTTCAACTTCAGTATCTTGTTAGATTGGAAAGTGAATATTGTTGGTGCATTGGGGAGGGCAAAATTCCCAGTAATTTTCAAAAGTGCCAAAAAAACAAAAGTAAAATTAACGAAAAACGGATTTTTACGCAAAATCGACTGGTTTTTTGGTGTAACTTTAAAAGTTTAAAACAAATGACCGTAGAAACATGAAATTTTCAATGGTTGTTTATATTTGCATTTTCTATACACGTTAAAATTTTCAAAATATTTTGATTTATTTTGTACTGTTTAGGGACATTTTCAGTTTCCAATTTTATTAGTTTTTTTTTCTATGAATGTCAGTACAACTTTATTTGTTAAGTAAAAATACTTGAAAAATTAATACAAAGCTCCTACTATACTGTTAGATTGAAATTTGAAAAATATTAAAAATCCTTACTCACGTTTTTTTTTATAAGCATTTAAAGTTCAAAAATTGACAAAATATAGGAAAATCACGAAAATTAGCAAATTATTTTAAGTTAAGATTTCGTTTGAAATCTAATATTTGAAACTTTAATACAAGATTATTCATAAGTTTGTCTACCTTTTTTAAAAAAAAAAATGTCTATAAGGAAGTCAAATTAAATTTTTATGAGCGTTTGAAATTCATATTTTTACAACATTTGATATTCACTCGATTTCTCATGTAACGATTTAAATTTTCTTATTTTGTTGTAATTAAAAAACGAATAACTATGGATACTTGAAAATTTCACTGAATGTTTATATTAGCATTTTCTATATACGATAAAATTTTGATTTGTTTTGAACTGTTTAGCGACATTTTCAGTTTTAAATTTTTTTAGTTTTTTTTCTATAAATATCAATAAAGTTTTATATGTTGGGCCAAAAAATGTAAAAAATTATACAAGGCTCCTGATATATTGTTACAATAGCAGTTGAAAAATATTAAAAATACATGGGCACAATTTTTTTTTTTTATAAGCATTTAAAGATCGAATTTTGACAAAATTTATCAAATTTAAAATTGAATAACTATTTTGTAGTTAAAAAATGATAAAATGTTCAACTTTTATATCTAAGGATTGAAAATTTAAAACAAGATTCCACGTAAGTAGTTAACTCTGTTACCAAAAAATCTAACAAATACATTTACACAGTTTATTTTTATAGTCATTTTAAGTTCAAATTTGGACGAAATTACATATTAAAAAACCTAGAATAACAATTTTAGTTATTTTGCTGTGATTGTATAATATTATTCATGGGTATTTGAAACTTCTAAAGTACCTATACTATTATATATCTATGATAGTATCACGGTTTGTTGTTGATGTATAATATAACGCTTTATAACTTATAAGTACCTAATGGTCAATGGAAATTGTGATATGATTAATTTAGAATTTATTATAGGTACCTACTATATTTCAATTTTTTTTTTTAATACCACATAGAAAGGTATGTATATAGTATATAATATTATGTCTTATACCTAGACTGACATACCGTCTCCGCTCTTCTTATACAATGATATTATATCATTGAATTCAAATTTAGTACCATCCGTTACACGGTGACCCACTTGTAACCTACTGTTCAGCAGAACGACATCCACTTGCCCACCTTTTTTGATCTTAAAGTCGATAAATTATGACTGTGTAATTATCGTATTTCTTGTGGCTGCGAATTACTTTTATATAATTATAATAGTCTTCTTGGATTGTACTCACAAATTCAGTATGGTATCAAAGATAGTAGGTATTACCAAAAATAATATTTTGTCATTTTAAATTAACATAATATATTATATTATGTATTGTTCACAAATATATTTTGAATGTGTTTGATGTCTAAATAGCCAGCATATAGGCACCTTTATCATTTGTTTCAAAATACAATTTAAATTTAATGCTTTATAATGTTGCAGTTGAACTATGTTAGTTTAAATTGCTATTACCTTAATAATACATATTATAACTTGCGTGGCATGGTTAGTTCTTGTAAAGTGTAAACATCCATACAATCATTATTATCAATTTAACAACAATATTTATTAGGTAGATATAATACATTATAATCTCATTAGTAGACATTAGGTACCTACTAGTATAATATTAACAGACCCAAATGCTATAGTAACACTATGGGTAATATCACAAATATTTTCCTATCTACCTTTTCATAGTCCATAAAGAATAAATGAATTAACTAGATTTATTTTAAGACACTAATATACTTTTTATTCAGTTACTTTTGTTTATTAAAATTGTTATTTTATAGCTGATGGAATTACTAAATCACCATTTTCTAGATTAAATTCTTTGATACACTCTAAATAGTTCTGGATATTGAACATTTTTATGTCAGTGTGTATTAAATATTAATACCTTATAGGTTCTTGATTGTACTGATACCTATATGTGATTTTTTTTTATATCTAGAAAAACTTATTTCTGATCAGAATGGATGAGATGAACATTTCTAAATCTAAAAGGTAACTTTTACTATAATATTATATACCTACTTATCTCTCATGTTACTTTATACACACCTTACTTATAAATTATTTTAGCATAAGATAAATTGTTAAAAAAACTAAAAACTAAAAAAAATGAATTTGTTGTACCTATACCTATTATAAATATTTTATCCTACATGTAAGTATGTATATTTCCCGTATTAAAATTTAAAGATTGATTATTGATTTAAGTTAACAAACATACATCAAAAGACAATCCAAATCATTTTTTAATGGACAATTTATCACATTTACCAATAGTATTTTATACATTTCATCTCTGTAGACATGCTTACGATAAATAGTTAATATTTATTACCTAGTTATCAATATAATATTACCTTACAGAAAAAATACAAATAAATAATGTAATAAAATATGACTATTGTAATTGTCATAAGTTTTTGGAAAAATGTTGTGTATTTTAGTTTATTTTATTTGCTTGAAAAGTTAATTAATATTCAATAGGTACCTAACTTTGTACTAACTATATTTGGCTTGAATTGTTAATTATATACTTATACAAATATTATGCTCATAAATAGACTACCTATTAATTTGTGACAGATGTTGTTGCAAAATCTAAAATAATGTAGAACAGTGGTATTAATCTATTCAATAATAAGATAATTTCACAAAATTATGTTCTATTTGTATATTATAAATAATAATTGTATAATTATTGTAGTACCTATATTGGCATTTGTTAGCTGTAATATATAATCAAGAATTTCAAGAAATTTGAGGGCATTGTTCTATTGTTTAAAAATTTAGCATGATATATTATACAAAACAGATTGTAACTAGTTTTAGATTCGGACCAAATTTTTCTTCTAGAAAATCTATTTATATTTAGAGGATGCTACACAGGCATTGGTTGTATCTATCTTGTGTAAAATAGTAAATTGACTTTCAGCAGATCACGTTTAGATTTGTTTAAAATTAGAGTAAATTTTAACCTATTACATAACTTGATGGTAAGAATATTATCTGTGTTTGCATGTGGGTTTTTTTTTTGAGATTTTTAAGCAAGTTTTGGGTATATGATATAGCGTAAATTAAAAATGCTCATAAGTCATAAATCACTTAAAAACTGAATTATTGTAAGAAATCCACATAACACAGATAATGTTCTTACTATTAATTTTCATATTAGGTCAAATCACTATAATTTTTAATTTTTAAATTAAGCTAAACGTGAACTATGTTACCAACTTGTAAGACGGATACAACCAATATCTGTGTACCGTCCTCTTAATAACTAAAAAGTAAATTTCTTTCATTTTTTCTTAAATCTTAAATTTTCAAGAACATTTAATAAAAATGTATTTTATAGTTACTATAGATTTACCATGGATAACATGTGTTAAACAAGAATGCCATATTATATGCTTTTTTAGAAACAGACCCATAGGTGGGTATTATTGAATATGTCAGAACTATTGCAAATGTGTGAATATGAAATATGTATTAAGAATGTATAGGACCTGCGTGTATTGTAACCATCTTATTAACAAATAATGTTCAGGAGAATCCGTTGAACTGTTTTTTTTTAATGTATTTTAAAATTTCATATTTGTTTGTTTTAAGTGCATACTCACGTAGATATTTTTGGGGATGTTAGCATGCTTTTTTAGAGTGTTATAAAAAACATCCTTACCCTAAATGTTATAATCTAAATCTAACAAATCTTGAAATTTGCTCTTTAATATGACCTTAAAAATATAGAAAGTAAC
Source organism: Acyrthosiphon pisum (assembly GCF_005508785.2). Lineage (NCBI taxonomy): Eukaryota > Metazoa > Arthropoda > Insecta > Hemiptera > Aphididae > Acyrthosiphon > Acyrthosiphon pisum. The sequence goes on along the minus strand of NC_042496.1, from coordinate 938,209 downwards.
AATGTAATACTTTTCTAATTTTAAATATTATCTTTGTTTTTATGTGTATTTTATTTTAGATTTAAATTGTTACATTAGTTAATTAATTAATGATCTTCAAAACAATCAATAGTAAATTTATTATCTATTCCTTTTTTTCTACATAATTTCCATTATTAAACTACAGTTAAAATAAATTTGATTTTAATATATTACCTACCTATTATAGACTAAGGTTTTATCAATAAAATTAATAATATAAACATTATTACAAAATAATTTGATTCAGACATTTCTTTGCTTATTTGTGAAATAAGTAGGTATTCAAAATACAAATAATTATATTTTTATTATTTTAACTAGACGGAGAAGTAATAAAGATTGCTCAAATCTAGCTGTTAATCAAAATTTTTGTGAAGATCAAAACAGTTCTAAAAACATAGTTTGTGAAAAAGGTTCCATCAATTCTTTTAAAGCAGACAACAGAAATACAATTTATTCGCATGATTATATTGTATGGAAATCATTTATTTCTGATGGAGAAGTGTAAGTTGTCAATTATTTAAATTCAACACTTTTATCCTTTTACTTAATATTTATTTTTACATGGCAATGTCATCATTTTGTTAGAGTAAGTATGAAATACCGTTAGAGTAAGTTACGGCGACGATGGTCAAGCAACACAGACTTCTATAATACACTATATAGAAATCTGTGTCAGGCAATAACTGTTCGCCCCGTCCGCCACTGGCTAATAATTTATAATTGTGAAAAACTATAAGAAAAATTAAAGAAATACTGGAATTTTTATGCAAAACCAGTTTTTGACAATATCAATTTTGTTTTTTGGTAAAACCATAGGTGCAAATAGACAAATTGTTTTGGTGGAGACTAAAGCCCCTCCTATAATATTTTCTATAAATTATATATGTTCAGTACTAATTACTGACTTTTGAACTGTGGGGACTTGGCAGAAATGTGGGGGGACTAAGTCCCCCCAAGCCCCCACCTATTTTCGCAAGTGGGTAAAACTCAAAATTAATATAACAAATAATCGTAGATACTCGTAGTTTTCAATAATTGTTTATATTAGCATATTCTATATAAGGTAAATAAAAATTAACTGTTTGACTTGTCTTAAGAGGACGCTACCCATACATTTGTTGTCTCCGTCTTACACACGCACGACATGGCAAATTGTCGTTCATAAGTTTCAATAGTGTGCTGTTAGTTTTGATACTAGAGTGAATTGACCTAT
>NC_042496.1:928382-936915 GCF_005508785.2 Acyrthosiphon pisum | reverse complement strand
TCCTATGTTAAAATAATTATAAGTAAGGCAACAAATCCATGGGTAGCATCCTCTTAAGTATTTTAAATTTTCTAATTTCTATAAATTTCCATAAAAAATTTTATTTGGTCAAGAAGCTTGACATTTTTATAAAAGGTTTGTCATAAGTTGTCATTATAGCTATTTAAAAATATTAAAAACACATACCTATCCACAATTTTTTTAAGCATTTAACAAAATTTGTTAAAAATACAAAATTTTTTGAATTATTTAGTAGATAATTAAAAATGTATAAAATGTTCAATTTTTATATTTAAGGCTTGAAAATTTATTCAATGGATTCTCATACATAACATTTTGTCTGTAGTACAGCATAAGTTTAAAATAATTTTGTTAATCAGTATTCATAATTGATATAAGTAGGTAATACAATTATTTATATTTTATATTATTTTAACTAGACGGAGTTTTAAAAATAAAATTCAAAGTCAAGGTAGCAATAAAAGTTTTTGTGAAAAAAAAAACTATAATACAAGTAGTCAAAAGAAAAGAAAATTTTCTGAACAGGATTCCATTGATGATAAATTTGAACAGAATAAAGCAAGTTATAGAAACAGCATTGATTTGCATAAGGATACACATAAATCAATAACTGATTATGGAGAAGGGTATATATTGTCAATTATTAATATTTATCTTCTCATAGTGTTTTTTATTAATAGTGTTTTTTAACTTTTCAAAGGTAGTTCACCAATAGTTATTAACTTTTTCCTTTAAATAATTGTTTTGTTTGTACTTTTTGAAGAAAAATTTAACATTATGTTGGAATATATTAGGTATACAATTTAAAATGTAATTAAAACTTTTTTATTGGTATTAAGTATTTTAGAAGAAATCGATGAAAACATTTTCAAATTATCAAAAGAATATTCTCTTGCTCATTGTGTGGCTGAAGATTTACGAATGGGAGCGGGCATAGCTGTTGATTTCAAGTAAAAATGTCTTATATATTTTATAATTTATACTCAGTTGCACATAATTTATTTTACTTTTTAGGCGCATCTTTGGTGGTGTTGGTACACTAGTTGATCAGAAATTAAAAATAGGAAATGTTGGTATAGTTAAACGCCATGATCAATATGCATTTTATATAGTAACAAAAAAATATAGTAATGGTAAACCTACAATGAAAACAATGGAAAAAGCTCTTTGTTCACTTTTGAACATAATGAAAAAACACAATTTAACAAAATTAGGAATACCCAAAATTGGTTGTGGATTGGATAAACTTGATTGGTCTGATATAAGATCGCTCATCATTGATACATTTTCTGGATCTGGTATTCACATAACTGTATGTGTACCTTCAAAAGTAAGTGTTAGAAATTAATAACCACTAGGTACTTACTAAATATCTTAATATGTTTATATATTACTGTAAACAAATAAATTGTCAGTTATTAGATAATATGAAAGCACCACCCAGATTAAAAGTTTACATCACACCTAACAATTTATGGGAGATGGAAGCCGAAACCATTATTATTTTATTTATTGACTTAGAAGAAGTATGCGACAAGAATTGGACAAACTATATAATAGATAAAGTGGATGCTAAATACCCATTCAAACAAAAGTATTTATATTTTAATTTAATTCATTCCAGCTATCCATTGAGATTTTAAATTTCATATGAAATGATTTATAATAGTTTCTGTAAGATCCATCTTAATATCTTATTCAAAAAAAAAAATATGAAGTATTAAAAACCATATTATAAAGTTATTAGGTACTATAACTATATTATAGTGATGGACGACAGTGAAACAGAAACTCTGTCACTACTGCAGAGTTGTCATAATTCGAGATTTTTTTATAAAAATCAATTAAAAATATTGATGTTCTATGTAGCAGTAACTACTCTGAATTGGGTAATAAATAGGTTTTCAAAATATGATGGTCGATGAGGAAATTCATCTTATAAACAACGATTCATTATAATAATCATTTCTTATCAATTTCCTGAAATGATCCGCATTATGTAAAAAAAAATGTTCATTGCTACAAATTGAATTCTGGTTTTTTAATATAATCAAAAATGTTTATTCATATTGTGTAATATGTTTTTTTCAAATAAGAATATATCACTAAAAAATGAAACCAAATATACTTGGGGGAAAAATAAGAAATAAACTAAAAGTATCGCTTTGCATTTGACACATACTCAAATATACACACCTGTATATTATATTATTTTATATTTATTCAAGACTTCATAAGTATTGTTGGCATTAAAAATTAAATAAACTCATGTTGTGTGCTTGTGTGGCGGTAAAATTTGATTGTCATGGCAAGGTAACACCTTGGAAATGGTAAATTTAGCGGTAAAATGGTTAATGCCGCAATGTATGTGGGGCGTAGGCCTTATTAAGCGGCAGTTTTACAAATTGTATTACTATATACCTATTATATTGTATCTTAATTTTTTTCTTTATTAGTTGTGAGGTAATAGAATTTCAGGATTTCCCTATTTGAATAAATTACAACATCATTAAACATCTTCTATATTTAATTAATTGTATTTTATTTGTTTTTAGTTTGTTAAAATACGTCAAACATAAGAAGTTAGAACCCGGTAACATAACATGCTACACTGTTCATGACGAAGTGATAGTTTGTATGTTTATCTCGCAAAATGCATATTACAGTTCTTTAGAAAATGGATTTAAATCCATTGATCGTAAAATCAAAAAATATAAGTATATAGCTATTCAAAGTGGACCTCTTGAACCTAGTGATAATTTCAAAAAAATAGCATGGACAGTATTGATATTACGATCTGTAGTTATTCGCTCTTCTGAATTATGGTTATGTGGTGATGTCAAACAAACAACTGGCATGGTATACGATCAATATTGTAAACATTTATACAGCTCTATGAACTATTCATTTCAATAAACCTAATTCTCCAACTAAAAAAACATTTTAGCATTAAAGTAACATAATATTGTAATCAAAATTAAAGATGTAAATCATCACAGAAATATTTTAATCAAAATAGTATCTACAAAAACAGATACCTATAATACCTTCTTGATTCTATGTGAGCATCTGAATAATAAAAATACTATAACATTATATAAAGCATGTGATTCTTATGTAATCTATTTAAATAAATATGCCATTAATTATACACAACATAATCTTATATACGGTTATACTTGAAGGCTGAAGCAGTAATTTATACCTATTTAAGGTCTCAAATGTTCGATACTTAATTCTACTCATAGCCACAAATCTGAATTTTATAGATTCCACCCAGCCCATAGCCCGTCCTGGCAGGTCTTTACTATAACCTATATAGTATATAATAATATGATACGATGCATTAAATGCGACATTACGACTTACGAAGTTATTTTTGTCTTTATAAATTATAATACTATATATTACCATGCCATTATTCAAATTCGGCACAAAATACAAAATACAAATTACCAACGCTCAAACACGTGTGTGTCACTAAAGGTACTAGGTACTAAAGGTACTAAAGGTACTAAAGGTCACCTACTCGTAATCACGAATTAAAATAATTAAAATAATATTATATTTTAATTCGTGATCATAATGTATACGTACCGAGGACCCGTGAATGGTGTTGATTGTTACTTGTTATAGCTTATTATAATTTATAGCATTATATTCGTTGGCCCTTTCAATGTTCCTTGATTCACTGTAATTAGTGTAATTTGTTAATTTATAATCAGGATCTGCCCAACTGTCTGGACTTCGAGTTTTGACTAGATACCGTTGACAATTGAAATTACTAATTAGTAGGTAATATAGGTAAGTACTTAGTAGATAATAGACAACCTACATACACAGTATCTCTGGACTCGGGCATTATAATAATTCTGAACTAATCTGAACTCTAAAGACTGAACCAAATAATAATAAATATGATAAAGAAAAACATAAAACCATACTCATTACTCATAGACACGATACAATATAATATAATATTTATTAATATAGGTAGGTATATATTATTATTATTTTAGATTCTGAGCGGAGCGATGAATGTATTGATTTTACAATGATATGTGTTTTTTTTATTTTTGTGTCTCATAGTGTCATCACCTTTTAGGACGGTAAAAATGCTTAGATTTTCTTTCACAGTATCTTAACTGATAGGAAAGTGAATTTAGTTGGTACTTCAGAGGGTCAAAAGTAAACATTTCCCAGTAGTTTTCAAAAGTGACATGATAAACAAAAAAACAATTAAGGAAAAACGGGAATCTGTTTTCGAGAAAATTGATTTTGGTTTATGGTGCAACTCTTAACATGAAATTTTAACTGAATATTTATATTAGCATTTTCTATACATCATAACATTTTCAAATATTTTGACTTATTTTGAGCTGTTTACGGACATTTTCAGTTTCCATTTTTTTTAGTTTTTTTTCTATAAATATCAATACAATTTTATTTGTTGGTTAAAAAAGCTTGAAAATTTAATAGAAGGTACTTAGTATATTGTTTTAAAGGCAGATGAAAAAAATTAAAAATCCGTACCCACATTTTTTTTTATAAGCATCTAAAGTTCAAATATTGACAAAATATATAAAACTGACGAAAATGTATAAATTATTTTGAATTAGAAATTCATGAAAAATTTTTTTTTTAAATCGTAGATTTGAAAATGTAATACAAGATAACTCATAAGTTGTCTACCTTTTTCAAAAAAAAAAATGTCTATAAGAAAGTCAAATTAAATTTTTATGATCGTTTGAAATTCATATTTTTACAACATTTGATATTCACTCGATTTCTCATGTTCCGATTTTCTTATTTTCTTGTAATTAAAAAATGAATGACTGTAGATACTTGAAAATTTCACTGTTTATATTAGGATTTTCTATACACGATACAATTATGAAAATAATTTGACTCTTTTTGAGCTGTTTACAGATATTGTCAGTTTTCATTTTTTTAGTTTTTTTTCTATAAATATCAATAAAGTTTTATCTGTTGGGCCAAAAGTGTAAACATTTAATACAAAGCTCCTGATATATTGTAACAATAGCAGTTGACAAATATTAAAAATACATAGGCACAATTTTCTTTTATAAGCATTTAAAGTTCGAATTTCGACAAAATTTATCAAATTTAAATTTGAATAATTATTTTGTAGTAAAAAATTTATAAAATGTTCAACTTCTATAGCTAAGGATTGAAAATTTAAAACAAAATTCCACGTAAGTAGTTAATTCTGTTAGCAAAAAATCTGACAAATACATTTACACAGTTTATTTTTATAGTCATTTTAAGTTCAAATTTGGACGAAATTACATATTAAAAACCTGGAATAACTATTTTAGTTATTTTGTTGTAATTGTATAATATTATTCGTGGGTATACTTGAAACTTCTAAAGTATACTATTATATATCTATGATAGTATTACGATTTGTTGTTGATGTATAACCAACGCGTTATAAGTAGGTACCTAATAGATATTGTGATATGATTAGTTTGGAATTTATTATAGGTAGGGGAACACGGGGTATAACCGATATTGGGGCAAAACCGATATTGCTGATTCCGCATTATTCTATTGATGAAAATTATGAGTTTTAAATTTATATCATTCCTTATCGTGAAACATGTTGTTATCACTGTTAACATCAACTGTAAAGTTTTGGCATAGAATTATAATTATAATAATTATAATTAGTTATTCTGTGGTTTTGGTTTGAATCTATTATTCGATTACAAACATTTTAAAGTTAATTATTATTATTATTTATTAACATTTAAAGTTTAACACAAATCACGAATAATGAACGGAAAAGATCAAAAAAGAAGTCACCCATCGGTGACACTTCAATTAAATTGTTTCAGTTTGATTCATGTAGCAATATGAGTTATGACGTGTAGGTATATTATAACGTTAGCATACAGTGAGTAGGTATAACAGAAAGAAATAACAATATGACTATTGACTAATGTGATTCAGTAATTGTAATAACCAATATTATCTACATATTATGTTACTACATTTTGTTCTAATCAATATTATTCTATATTTTGTATTCGATGAAAAAAATTAATGATTATAATAATTTTATTATACCATGCAAAAAAAAATGTCTGTGTGCACGAGAAATAAGTAGTGAAATAATGCATTGATTTTCAACTTTGAAAAGTGGTTCCTTGTCGAAAATCAAATCTAGTTGGGAGTGTTAAAAAGTCAAAATCGAGAATTAATCGAGAATTCTCAGTAGTTATTAAAAACATCTGGAAAAAAAAAATTTAAGAAAAAAAGGAATTTTTACTCAAAACAAGTTTTCGACAAAATGTATGTAGTTTTTTGATGTAACTCAAAAAAATAATCGTAGTTACTTTAAATTATGATCAAATATTTATATGACCATCCTCCATACATCATAAAATAAAATGTACCTATACTCTTTTTAAGCATTTTTTTAAAAACTATTTAAACTATTATGATATAAATGTCATCTTAAATTGTTATAGGTACCTAATAGAAGTTCAACAATATTAAAGATACATAGGCTCAATTTTCATATAAAGTTTAAATTTTGATAAAATTCATGGAAGTCCGAAAAATTATTAATCATTATAATATGGTTAAAAATGTAAAAAAATTTCAATTTTTAAGGATTGAAAATTTAAAACAAGGTTTCTCATAAGTATAGTAAGTATGCTGTAACCAATAAATACATGAATACAGTTCTTTTTACCTGATATTTTAAGTTCAAATTTAGACTTAATTTTATATTTAAACAAATAATAATAATAATTTTAGTTATTTTGTTATAATTTAAAATCATTATTCGTGGGAACTGAAAGTACCTATATAATTATATTTATACACAGTACACACAAATGCATTTTAAAATGCAATGTTTTCGGCCAAAGTTAATTTAACTTACTGTATTAGTGTATTACTAATAGTAAAATAAATTTCTTTAATAGCAACATTATCATAAAAATGTGTAGTCACTCAGTAATGTAGGATGACACACCGTTTTTGCTTTGAATCGTTTTTCATATGACTTAGGTACCTAACGATTTATCATTGAATTAAAATTTAACACAACCATTAATATGACTTAGGTCATACACTCTTGAATAATGTAGACTATTATTCTATAATCTTAAATACTAGCAGTAGTTACTTTTAGTAATTTACTAAAATAGTATTTAAATATATTATGTATTAATTATTGCAAAATATTATTATTACCAGAAAAAGTTTAAGTCCTGTTTGTAAAAAAAAATTTAAAATTTGTATATATTATTATATACCTCTATTCACATCTCATAAAGGTACACCGGTTAACTATTTATACATTCATGAGATCAAATATCTCAATAGGTACATTATTTCATTGAAATTTGATACATAATAAAAATATTGTTTTTAACTTTTCATGGACCCTCAGAAGAGTGCGTTCAGCCGGGCCCATTATTCTGTTGAAATAAATAAAAATAAAAATACACTATTAATACAAAAAAGGTGGGTAAGTGGATGTCGCTCTGCTGTACAGTAGGTCAGAAGTGGGTCACTGTATAATGGATGGTATTAAATTTGAATTCAATGATATAATATCACTGTATAAGAAAAACGATTCTGAGCGGAGACGGTATATCAGTCTATGTATTAGACATATATATACTTCTTATCTATGGTATTAAAAAAAAATTGACCTATAATAGGTACCTAAAATAAATTCCAAATTAATCATATCATAATATTTATTAGGTACTTATAACGCATTATACGTCAACAAAAAACCGTGGTACTATCATAGATATATAATAGTATACTTTAGAAGTTTCAAGTACCCACGAATAATATTATACAATCACAACAAAATAACTAAAATAGTTATCCTAGGTTTTTAATATGTAATTTCGTCCAATTTTGTACTTAAAATGACTATAAAAATAAACTGTGTAAATGTATTTTTTAGATTTTTTGGTAACAGAATTAATTACTTACGTGGAATCTTGTTTTAAATTTTCTTTTGATTAATTTGGAATTTATTTTAGGTACCTATTATAGGTCAATTTTTTTTTAATACTATTGCATGGACCCAGATGTCACGGTTGAACACACGGTGTTCGCATGTCCGAGATGGCTCGATGACCGTGCTCGCATGACCGAGATACTCAGAAGACCCCCAAATGCAGCTGACGTCCAGGAAATTCTGTGCGGACCCTTGCTGGTTGACCTGCCGGAGGAAACCATCGCCAGACAACGTTTGCTGCTCCAATCAAGGACAAACCGAAACGAGCTGATCGCCATGATCGAATGAACCATGTCGACAAAGGAAGACGACGAACGAGAAGACCAGGCCTACCACAGAGCAGCAACAAACATGCGAAGAGCGCGGCAAGCTCCAGCCTGAGCCACAAGGGACCACGATGAAGAACGGTCAGTCTCACCCTCGAGTCGCAACAGCGAAACGTCGGAGGTGTCACCGACCACGTTCTTCATCCCCCACTTGTGACACCACGGGAGG
>NC_042496.1:919719-928282 GCF_005508785.2 Acyrthosiphon pisum | reverse complement strand
GATGGATATTGTGATATGATTTAATTTGGGAATTTATTATTAATACCTATATTATAGGTCAATTTTTTTTTTAATACCATAGATAAGTATATATTATATGTCTAATACATAGACTGATATACCGTCTCCGCTCAGAATCGTTTTTCTTATACAGTGATATTATATCATTGAATTCAAATTTAATACTGTCCATTATACAGTGACCCACTTCTAACCTACTGTACAGCAGAGCGACATCCACTTACCCACCTTTTTATATTTGATGACAACGACAGCCATGTATTACTTTAAATTGAATAATATATTAATATGACACTGGCGTTTTACTACTATTAACACTTTCATAAATTTAAAAATGTGTTAATAATTTATTACTTGTATAGGTAATTAATATCTTAATCCTTCCCCTTTCATCACAAGCTTGCTTCAAGAGAGGGGTAACCAGCTCAGTTTATATTATCATTTAAATTAATTTATATTTATGTATCCTACCTAAGTTGAGTTGAATAAATTATTATCATTACCTATTATATATGTACAAGGTACTAATTAAAAAAATATGCGGATTTAAGCTTACTTTTTTTTTGAATTTCAGTAAGTTTTCAAACAAAAATTGTATTATCATAAATCAAAAAAATACTTATAAAATACAAAGGAGACAAACTATTTTTAAAACTATATCATTTCATTAAATGCTAATATTATAATATATTTAATGAATATTTCAGATACCTACCAATCTATGGTTATTCATTTTGAATTATTGCAAAAATAAAAGTCGATGTTGTTAAAAATTGGTTTTACGTAAATATTCCAATTTTAAAATGTTAAATGTTATATTGTTTCGTTCTATCACTTCTATCAGTGTTATCATAATATTTCCAAAAATGTAATTTTTAGCGATTGACATTCAACCTAGGTATTTACGATTTGAAAAATCACGTGAATTCTGTTGAAATACGTTTTATATATTTTTTTTTTAAATAATTATTAGTTTATATTACATGTTTATCTAATTATTAATGGTTTATATTATGCTGGCTAAATGCTTTCGACACGTTAGAAAATAATTAGGATACAAATTAGATAAAATTCAGACTAACTTAAATCGTCAATAATTAATTTACTTTAATGAGCGTATAGCCGTAGATAGGCCCGTATAGGTACCGTGTGGTTATTTTACACAAACATAATGTAGATGTATAATTATCGTGTATATTCATAATGTACATTTAGGTAATATTACCTACTTATATCAATAAACATAATTTTGAAAATTTTTGATAATGACGATATGCTTAAATAATAAAAAATACACGGTCCAAGTTGCCAACGACCATACCACGTTGAATACACCAGTTCTCGTCCGATCACTGAAGTTAAGCAACGTCGGGCGTAGTTAGTACTTGGATGGGTGACCGCTTGGGAACACTACGTGCCGTTGGCGCGCGCATTCTTTTACTAATTTTTTGTGAAACAAAATTTCATATTCATATTATACAAGTGGCAATGGACCACGTGCGATTTTTTACTGTCCCCAAATACCTTTAAATTTAATTTTTTTTTTCAAAAATTATTAGGTACGTCATAATTTTTGTATTCTTGTAAAAATTTGTCTGCATAATTACAAAATACCTATGTTCAATTTTTATAGCTAAGGATTTAAAATGTAAAACAAAGTATCCCATAGTATTTTGATTGTCTTAAACTATATTTTTTCGGTAGGAAAGTGAATCTAGTTGGTATTTGGGGAGATCAAAAGTAAAAAATTCCCAATAGTTTTTAAAAGCGTCAGGAAAATCACACTAAAATTTAAGGAAAAACTGAGACTTTTACGCAAAACCAGTTTTGGAAAAAATCGATATCATAAGCAATTTCTATGGACCATGTTATTTTTGAAATATTATGACTCTTTTTGAGCTATTTATATGAGTATATAATACAATTTTGAGTTGTATTAGTTTTAAAATTATTGCCGATGAAAAGTTTTTTGCTCCGTCCAATGTCCTCGAAAAATTTTTTCATTTCATCATAATATTTTTGACATAAAATATGATTTTTAAATAGTTATTTGAAGAATTAGACCACCGGTAAAACTTCCAACTACAAGTTCCAGGTGACTCAATCCACTCCTAATTGTAACTTGTAAGTAAGTAGGCAGGTATACCATATTACCAACATTTTGTTACTAGCTACATGGTACGTCGTACGTAACAAATAACAATACACGAGTAAACGAAAAGGTATTATTATGAAGATTTTCAAGAAGAAAAATTCGATACGTATCGATATGGAATAGTTACGTATCGGCTCGTATTGAAGTCTGAGTCCGATACAGGTCCGGTATATTGCACATGTAACTTCTTGAACGCTCTTGAACTCAAATTTCTGCCTTGAAAATCTTGCATGTCTGTCATCTGTGTGAGCCTCAAAATTATAGACATTATAATAAGTATTTATATTATTACTATAGATAGTAGATACGTAATACGACTTACGAGTTACGAGTACATCTATAATTGTGGTGTGCAGGAGTGGACTGGGACCCAGTTGGCCCACCATTAATGAAAAAAAAAATAGGCCCTATACTTTTGCAAGTTACTCAATTTAAATATGAATATAGTCGGGAGAATGAAAAGTGGCCGCTGGCGATATGCTAACCTTTTTGTTTTCATCGAAAACAGGTTTTCTAAAACTCGTATCCAACATCATTCTAATACATTTTTTTGTATGTATTCATATGTAATTGTATCTACCTATATCTAATACATTTCAAAATACGAGCGCTTTATTTTGCGAAACCTTCACAACAATTCACTACCAGAAGCACGTGTATCAGCGGCCACTTTTCATTCTCCCGACTATAGTGATAACCATAACGGCAAAAGTATAAACAAAGTCGACCATAGTTACGGTTAATAGAACTCACGGCAGATTATAATCTACCGTGCTAGAACTTAACAGACCAAACGCCGGATCATGGCGTTTGCAATGTTTGCTAACATTTACAGCTTCGTTTAGTAAACAGACAGTCCGAATTTCTCAGTTTACAAACGTTAGCCGCTATAGAATTTCCTTCTTATACTCAGTATAAGATTGAGTATAATTATTGTATAAGGTCTAAGCTTAAAAGTCATAATATAGGTACGTATCTATCTTGAATATTGAAAAAAAAAACTTACACAGAAGAGTCATCTATTGGAGAAAAGAAACAGAAACGCGGGTGGTTCTCGTTTTTCGCGCGTTCACAAAAAATCGAAGATAACGACGACAGATGGCGCTGTTGTGACCGTCGGGACTCGGGACTCGTTGACAGGAATAGATAATAATAATATAATATATTTTTTAATTTTTAGTGTTGAGCACGAATAATTATTAAGATAATATTATATGGAATTATAAATATATTATTATTAATCATTAAGATAATATTATATGGAACCACGATTTAAGATATAATTAAGTATATCTTTATATCTTAAATCGTGTATGGAACGAAACCTTATCAGTTGATGACAAAAGTTTCTTGGGTAATCGATGGTGGATATTTTTTATACTATTCATGAATTAGGACCATAGATATTTGTTTAATAATATGTATCTGTGATTAGGATGGATACATAATCACAGACTTATAAAGCTACTTCTATAGTTCTATACTTAGTATAAAAATAAAAATACTTACGTTTATCAGATCAAGTTAGTTTAAAAACTGGAGCGAATTGACGTCTTATAAAATTAAAGGTAAGATTAATATGTAGGAAATATCATAGGTTTTTTATTATATATTTTAATTTTAAGCGAGTTATCAGTATTTTTAAACGTACTATTATATAAGATATTAAGTATTTTCTTTGGAAAAGTGTTTTCCTATATTACCCCTTATAATTCACGGTCACGCTCACGACCATATTAGAAACGAATATTGGAGTATAGTGTAGTATACCATTGCGTATAAGTACCGCATTATAAATACCAAATTGTCAATAATTATTACAATATTCACCGTCATTCGTCATCTATAGAATTTTTGACATAATATTATCCTTTTGTCGCAAAATGTCTCAACTGAAATAACTGTATTAATATACAGGCATGAGGCATACAGCATCCATGATTCATCGTAGGACGTAGGTATATTATATAATGTATAATATAATATTATCGTGTTGCTTTGCGATTTTGCGATTTCAATATTCATATTTTGTTTTAACAAATAAAACCGTTCAAAAAAAATAACCAACACTAAAACCTTCTCTTTAAAACTACCCATTTTCCTAACAATCAAAGGTTACAAGGGGTTCATTGTAAAATGGGTTGTATTAGACTTGAATTCAATGATAAAATATCATTGTATAAGAAAAATGATTTTGAGCGAGGACGGTTTGTCACTCTGGATATTTTATATTGTTATTAATTATTTTATCATGTAAGTTGAATTAATAATATAATATTATAATTTTTTATTCGTTTCTATGATGATAAACAAAGCGTTAGAAATTAAAATCCCATTTTTAGCGTTTTTTCGTAATTTTTCGGTGGTTTTTTCCGTGGCATTAAATAACTATTGAGAAAATCAGAAAATAACCTCTCTAAAGTACCATCTAGATCCAATTTGCTAAAAGATAAGGTACTATATTATGTTGAAATCAAAGCACTCCTTCTGGTAGAAATTTAGTAAAGTATAGTGTTATACTCAATAGTCAAACTATTACACGGATGATTAATAATAAGAAATTCATCAATAATATCACAATTTTTTTTTTTGGTCCTGGGGGGGGGGATTGATCCCGAAAACCCCTCCCCCCGTATGTACGCCACTGCGCCCAGTGTTATATATATTATATGATATATCACGCGAAGGAACCCACAATGTATTAGGTAGAAAATTGAAAAGTAAGATTGTTATTAATAAATTATATGCGTGTGTTTAAGTAATCTTATATAGCAATATATATTTTGATGATTTTACAGAATTAAATGGTACCAAATTGTTAACAAAATATTAACCAACACATTTTTAAGTAAAAAAATTATACGCTATCTACTATCAAAAACTTTTATTTAAAAAAGTAGAAAAAAAATGCCAACGGCACGTAGTGTTCCCAAGCGGTCACCCATCCAAGTACTAACTACGCCCGACGTTGCTTAACTTCAGTGATCGGACGAGAACTGGTGTATTCAACGTGGTATGGTCGTTGGCGACCAATTTTTGTTATTTTATATAATTTAGGTGTTATTGATCAATCTGAACGGACATTATTGTTGTGATCACGATTGAAAATAGATGATAGTACTAAATCGTGGTTGGGATCAACTATTGAATAATTTAAATATTAAATACTCCATAATATGAATTATCTACCGTAATATATTGATAATTTAACACAACATATCAATAAAAGTATAAAAATCAAAATTATATTTATTGATTTAGGTACTTACCCACAGAGTGATTTGCCTAAAAAATAACCCCGGAAAAAATAAACTCCAAAAAATAATCCTATAATAAAAATGATTATAAGTATAAATATAATAAAGTATACATTTGGGTATTGTGTTACTTTACTGGACACCCTTTTTTTTGCAATTTTTTTTTTTAGACTTATCCCGCCGAGCCCCCATCCAGCGAGTTCGGTGACCGGAGCCGGTAGGCGTAGGGAGCTTCTATATAGAGCGTTGAGCGTATGCGTAAAAACTTAGAATTCGAAACTGCCTGAGCATATAGCTTCAAAACGAAGTCTGGCTATCTAATTTTGATTGCACCGTCGTTCTTAACTCGTTGAAGTACAAAGGTTTCGAAAAAAAATAAATTAATATTCGTAATAGGTGCAGTTAACCAGTGACGCGCGAAAGCGCAAAAATCGTAAAATAGCGAACTTCATAAAGCTATAACTTCGAAACTAAGTCCGACCACCAAATTCTGACTTCACCATCGTTCTCAGTATAGTTAACTACATAAGTCTAAAAAAAAATTGCAAAAAAAAAGGGTGTCCGGTAAAGTAACAAAGTTCCTACATTTGTAATACAATGTCAATAATATATAAATAAAAAATACACAGCATAAATGTGGAATACAATACAATTTGTCAATTTCAATAATAATTTGATAATAAAGTATAAATTTGTAATACAATGTCAATAATATTAATAGGTATCTATTTTACAATCGTTTTCTTAAATTAAAAAAAATTTGGTTAGTATTATTTAACCGTTCGCATAAGGTTTTTAATCTTTTTGAACGATTTTGGATTTCGTACATTTTGTTTTGAACTCTCCAATGTTTTGCAGAGCAAATTTTGCACTGTCTGCCGACAATTAATTTTTTATTTTGGTTATAATAACGTCCAAATCGATGGGTGTTTTCCTCCAACTCAATAATGGCAAAATCGATTATTCCATGATTCGCAAACATTATTAGTTCGGTGGTTATTTTCAAGTGTTGTTCGGTGAACATTCCAAGTTTCCGGAGGAAACATCGCAGGAAAACGTCGATCGCTTAAACTTAGAATGTTTTGTTTATTTATTCGACGTATTGTTCCACTCACCAAGAGGAATAATTGATTTTAAATAGTCAACACCTTCTTGTAACCTATTTAGTGGCAAATAAAACCAAGCCATCTAACATACCACAGAATTCATTAAAATCATAATCTTCTTGGTATTTCTTTTGTAATCCCAATTCTGCCAATGTGTATTTAAAACCGTGTATTTTTTAACGTATACACGGATACTCTTATATGGATCATACAGTATTAATGTATTATATCGTATAGAACCTTGCAGTAACTTAAATTATCGGAAATTTAACAAAGGTTATAAACAAACTTTATTTCTACCGAGTGTCCTATATAAGAATTGAATATGTTGTTAATCTTAATTTTGTATTGTTTTGTTTTTATTATGTAATTGTCAAGCTATCAAAGTTTATACTAGTGGCTTTCAAAAAATAAAAAATAAAAAGGTAATGATGCAAACATATTCAATAAATATTGAGATTTCGGACTAATCGGATTCAATACTTCTAAATGCCAAGAACAATTATTTTGCAAAGCTCTTGCGAATAACATTCACTAATTCACAAACATTACAAAAATAAATTTTTCTACATTTTTATTTATGTACCTACTTAAGTATTAAAAACTATTTCATATCCTCATAGGAAAGATTAAACATTTTATAAAATTTAACATGATAATTATCTAAGCTGTGACGGCAACACGAACATTCTATCAACAAAAAAAACTGCAATAATATTACGGGGATGAACGATACTAATTTTTTTTATGATAGAAGATTTTTATTATTTGAATAACACAAAATTGTAAAATGATACAAAGTATAAAATAATAAAAATTACCTACACCTTTAATTTTTAATCTAAGCTTGTGGTGGTGTAGGGAGTCACAGTGCACTAATACTAAATACTAATACATTATGTCGTTGGCCGTTGTACACTTATTAGGTGCATACTTTATACTTACCTACAGGCTATATGTGGTATTTGACATTTGTGGTAAAAACTATATTACTATAGGCGTGATAAACATAATGAACCAAGAAAATCCCGTATACTCAAGGCTGAATTATCTATCGTAATATATTGATAATTTAACACGAAATAATAAATATCAATAAAAGTATAAAAATCAAAATTATATTTATTGATTTAGGTACCCACAGAGTGATTTCAACGTGGTATGGTCGTAGGCACTTGGCAATCTTCTTTTTGTATTTTATTTTATTTAAACGTCGAATTTGTCACTTAATATTTATATAAATAATTAATATTAATTATTGAGTTGGTCGTCATATGAAGTGGGTGTGGGTTCCTGTGGCATGTGTACAATTATATAGAGTGACTAGTGATACCAGGCGTCCAGGGGCGAACGCCGGACTGACTAAGGTGGCGGGTGGGCGATCTCCGTCTGGGCCTGGCGAAAATGTGGAGTACTTGAATACATTTGGCATTTGGGCCGATATCTTTTAAATATTTTATTATTAGCCCAAAATTAGGCCGAATTTTCCGTTTCCCCGGAACCAATTTTTATTGCCAATCCGCACTTGAGTGTCACACTCGAATTGAGTTTTATCGTTCTAATCTTATCTTTTAATTTATCGTCGTAATCTTCTACAATAATCGATAATCATTGATTTCCAAACACTACTTTAATTTTGTTTTTAGATTCTGAGTTTTCACAGGGTGTTACCACTGGGTATCTTCCCTAATCTTATTATTCACATCACTCTTACTTCACCTATCAAACCTACTTATTATACTAAGAAATGTATAGATTGTAGATTACTTCAAATAAATAAAAAAAAAAAAAAAAAAAGATTCTGAGTGGAACGATGAATGTATTGATTTTACAATGATGTGTGTTTTTTTTTTATTTTTTTTTTATTTTTGTATCTGTCATCACGTTTTAGGACAGTAAAAGTGCTTGGATTTTCTTCAACAGTACCTTTTCTGATAGGAAAGTGAATCTAGTTGGTACTTTGGGGGGTCAAAAGTAAAATTTTTCCAATAGTTTTCAAACGCACCGTGAAAAGCAAAAGACAA
>NC_042496.1:905323-919669 GCF_005508785.2 Acyrthosiphon pisum | reverse complement strand
CCAATTTTTATAGTTTTGTTTTAGTTCATGGAACATTTATTCCCCCCCCCCCCCCCGTGGGAGGCACGCCAATGTACGGGGCGCTAGTGTTGTAATGCCTAGGGGCGGAAAAATGGTAAGTCCGCCTCTGCATTATTCAAAATATTATAAATCAATTATAGTCTCAAATCTCAAAAGTAGTCACATTATAATACAGTATATAGATCTTTTTGCTAATAATAAAATAATAGGTAATAGTTATGAGTTATGACTTATGAAAATAATAAAATCAAAATATTTATAAGTCAATAGTAGTCCGGAATAGTACTCTGTAACTAATTTATTAATCGATAACATTGTCGATAAAGCTGAGGGGCTCGTCTCACGGCTCGCGTCAGATATCATAATAATTGGTGTAATAATACGTGAAAATAATAAATTACAAAATTTTTGCAACGTGAAGTTGGCAACATCGCATAAAATATTCTATGCTCAATCTTGCTTTACCGAAACAGGGAATGGTATTATATAGGACAGTGGTAGCAAACGTATATGGCAAGCAATAAGCATGTCAAAGTTGCCAGTTTGCCTAACTATGAGGGGATGGAAAATCGTGTTTCAAGCGCTGTTTGTGTTACATATATATAGGTTTTAAAGGAGAAGGAGCGTATATTGCGACGTTCCAAACTGGACTTGACAATTCGTATAAACACTATACAATTATTTTCATATATCAATAACATTATACAATTCGTATAATTTATGGACTATTTTCTTTTGTGGTCTTCTTACATACATTATAAACTAAAAGTTTATATAAATAAATAATTATAAAAATATTTTAGGTGGGGGTTCATAACATATGATCAGCTTCTTCGCCGCAACCCACCTAGTTACGCCTATGACGCATACATAAAAATGTGCCTTGGGCAATACATTTTCCCGGCCTGAATTTTTCTCCTTGCAGGCCGTCCCGGCGTCTGACCAACAACGACAGTAATATTATAATTAACAATAATATTAATTATTATGTGCAGGTCAACTGCAAGTACGTCGTCCCACGTGTCTTTCCAAAATTTTAGTTCGGCCCAACTCTAGAAATGTACCGGGAGATCGTGGCTGTAGTGAATGATACTATATTAAGTCGACAATGGCCAATCCGTATACCTATAGGTATATACGATTGAAGGCACTTGACATGACAGACGTCGTAGCTATGATAAGTATGAACCCACGGCTTACTGGCGCCCTAGTATAAACGTGATATTTTCTGTCGATCGGTGTCAAAAGAAAAGCTGCGTGAACAGGTCGAACAGCGTCCAGAAAAAACACTTCATGCTCTATAGGGTGCCCACATAGCTATGTGTAAAAACAAAACGCTTGAATTTCGCTACGGACGCATCGCCATATGCGGCGGAACAGCGTGTGGTCAGAATAGAAACCGCACGCACTCGCCGCACAGCGTTTACTGTCCGCTGGACGGAAGAAAATCACTTTTCAATGCTTCAACCAGCATCGAGAATTACATTTTCTGTGCAGGCGTGACAAAATACTCCCAAAATACGAGTAACCGTGACAATTTTCCCGTCAGTATGTCATGAGGACACGATGATTATTATGCGGTTTGAAAATACATTGTCAAGTATTTGCAGTCGCGAGCTGGTGACCGCATGCATACGACGCCCTCGACGACCGCAGTGACAGCAGTCGCTTTGAAAATTTTAATCTTGTGTCGACGTTCAGCACCAGAACATTGGTATTGCAGTAAATATACCATTTATGCCGTTCAACGTTTTTATTGTATATTTAACAGTATATTATATGTACACCAACGAGCGGCGTTGTCGCTCACGGCAACATCGACGTATCGTTTGGAATTTTGTCGGTTTCTATAGAAACTCTGCTACTCGTAAGCTACTCGACCAACGCACCACTGAGACGGTGGCGGCGGTCCGCATCACGGTCGAACCAAAGTAATAATAATGTTATACTGCTTAAAGGTCCGTGTTCAGAATATTGTCTTTTATTCGCTAAATCATAATATGGTTATAAAGGTAAAACGATTTCTCAAGTTATTAACCATCACTATTATAATTGCTGCACACGGAACGGTGAATTATATTATGGTTTGATATTTTCGACTGTTTCGTCTATTGAGCAGGCGACGTGTTAACGTAAATAATAATCGTGTCAAATTTTATTCGTGTTATCGTTGACCAATAGACGTGGTATCATGAGCTTGAAGGACGGTTTTCTGTTACAAATTTATATATTTTTAAATGTTTATGATAATCAATTCGATGTCTGGGGCCTGCAGGGCATATAATAATATAGGTACTGTCTGTATATAGGTATAATAGTTCAGTGCATATAGGTACCTTAAAATTATGTAAACCTAATAATCGTACCAATGTACCATCAAAAATCATTTTCTTAAAAACAAATGCAGGCTTAGATACAGATCATACATCGTATAGTAATAAAATTTAAATTTAAAAAAAATAAGAATTACAGTTGTTTGTTAAAAGGTTTGTTAATATTTTAGGAAACAATTAAATAGTTTTTTTTTTTTTGGGGGGGGGGGAGGCTATTAAAAGTTTGCTGGTCCCGTTAGTTGCGCTCATAATGTCGATATCGTGACGACTTTCTCCAATATTTTCCATATCATGCGATACGTTATTTAATCGCGTAGTAAGATGTTATTATTATACGAAAAACTATCAGCCCACCTGTGTCTTATTGTCCGACGCTAAAGTTTTGACTTAAAAATCAAAACCATTCATGAAGAAGCTAAAACTTATTACAAATGCTTCTTCGACAAATTGCCTCTCGCTCAAACCCTCTAATTTCCGGTCTGGCCACTCACACAATTCCTGGAAATCCACGATCCACCACAGCGTCTAAAAAGAAACTGGTGCAGAGATCTTCTCCATGATTAACGAAAAATATATATATATATATATATAAATATATTATTTAAGCAAAAGGAAGTGCGATCACTGGATGGTTACACTTTTTCATGTTCAAACTTATTGTAGCACATATTCTTATAATGCCTTTGGCATAGATTGTATATTATCTAATAAAAATTAAATAATAAATAGGTATTCGTAGTTCATACTTCGTACTCAATAAAATAACTCATAAATAATAATTAAAACGATTAACGACAGCATGACAAACAATAACTAATAATATTTTAGTGATCATTTTTTTTCAGTCAATACTCAGCTATATTATACCTACCTACTGTATAGCCACAGAATAAATGAAACGAATAAAATATAAAAATTATCTTGTCTCCACTAGGTAGGTAAGAACGTCTATTAATAAATTTACTAGGGAATGATCGAGGTGATTTTGAATATTCCATAATTATTGTTAGTGTCATAATGAATAATATAAATACAAAAATATCATATTTTTTCGATATTTTTATTCTTGGATATCACAGCTGAAAAAAAAATTTAAATCGTCTCGATCATTCCCTAGTAAACTTGTTGTTCAACCATAATCCGTTTTCAAAATTAAAATCTGTCTAACCAAATTCTTCCAGTTTTGTTTAGCTTATTGGTTCTAAATGTCACTTTTTTTTCATTTGCTGCAGGCTGCAGCCCCTCTAATATATAATATTTATAATTCATAATATAATAATATAATATAATATAATGTTCTGAGCTAATTTTATTGAACTGTTTTATAGTTTATTTGAAACATTGAAAATGCAACAATTTCTACATTCAATATTCCAATATATTTACTATTTAGTATTTACTACCTAGTATTTCTATTCTTATTTAACTATATATTACACTTATATAGCCACCGGTTGGATTATTAAATATATTGTTTTTATTCATTTAGGGTCATTAGTCATTCCCACTATACACACCGTGGTCCATGACAATAAGGTGTATCGACGGATACACCTTGAGTATAGGATAGCCGCCACTGTCTAAGGCAGCTAGTGAGGCCATTCATCTGCAATCAGGTGATTCTTCTTCGAGCAGTTTATGGCTGCAGTATTAGATTTTTTTTCCTAAACCAGTATATTACAGGTAGTCACTAGTTGATCAATTTAATAACGACCTCGTCATTAGTCGTCATGAAATGGTGCACCTACGGTCAGGTATACTATATAGTGGCACTGTATATACAAAATTAGAATATAGGTATGAAGTACCTATAAGGTTTTACAACTCGTACACACATTTTGATTGGATGACTGCAATATTTAGAATAAGAAACCTCTCCGCTAAAAAAAATTTAAAAATGTATTTAAAAACATATTTTGAAATGAATAATCTGAAGTAAAATGTGATACTTTTAAAATATTATTACTTATTCATTACCTATAACTTGGACAATACCTACTACGGCTATACCGCTATATAATATAGCTTATGAAAATGTGTTCAATAGGTATATTTCAAATTAATTGAATATAATTCATAGAGTACTGACAGAGTGTCTTTACGTGTTAGTCCAGTAGACATAATATAAATATATATTTATAAGTTTATAGTTACTGCCTACTGGTTAGTCCAAATGTCCCAATAGTTGAAAAAGATTTTTCCAATAGTCCAATAGTCCAACCATTGTTTTTAAATTAATGAAATATATATGCTTTTGAAGAATTATTATTGTATATTAATGAGAACTGCAATGATTATAACTTAGTATTTTTTTATTTATTATTACATAATTAACTATTAACTATCTAGAAAATAAATCAAAATTATTTTTGTTTTCGTGCATATTAAAAATCTAAAATAGTATAATGAATTTGGTAGTATTATGATAATATTTCAAAAATTAATTATTAATTTCTGTCAGGTATACTTTTTTATTAGTTATATAAATTGTATTATAAGTTTTTAAGTTAGAAAAGGACGTGACGAGGTTAGGAATATAAACCTAATATATAATTTGTCAGGTAGGCGAAGGACGAGGACAAACATATAGTAATAGACACCCTGTATAGTTCCACGTAAACGTAATAGTATAAAAATTAATATCGAAAATAAGTATATATAATTATTAATTACCTAAATAATGATTACCTACTATACAAAGCGTAATCATACATATTCACATTATTTGTAACGTAATTATTCAATTATTTAAAAACTGCTGATGAAAACATCATAATATTCTTAAAATACTTGTCTACTATAAAATTTAAGCTTCGGGTAGATGTATAATATTATATAGGAGATACATTTAGAATAAAACTATAATTTTTATTTTATATTTTACAATATACCTACCAGTTTTATTAAAATGTGTGTAAGACGTTGGCGCCATGTCGATGTCGAGTATACCTATAATATAGTATAAGAATTACGTTTAAATTGGTTTCCCAATGATGCCTTGGGTAATCGGCGGGTCAAAAAATTTGTATAGGATCAATAACTCTAATGGCAGGCTGTCAGGTTTTTGAAGAGTTGTTCCTTACATTACGTATGGGTACATCGCAGTTGAAGTCGCTTTTTCGAGGGATACGTTACATATATTATTATTATTATTATTATTCCGTGATCAAAAACGTCTGTATTTCATTGTTACACTCAATTTCAAGGTATTATTACGAGCAAACCTATTATTGGCGGTGTTTTTAAATATATTTATTGGATCAAAGTAAAAAATATAATAAACCGCGTCTACAATATAATATTCACTTCATAACAGTATTAGTTTTTTTTTATTTCAAATTGATACAGATTTATTATTATTAATAACACTGAGAACATTTACAGAAATGTCTAGTACAAATTATAACAATAAATGAATCACATACTGTTGAAAATATTTACTATTTACTAATTAAACTTATTAAACCAACTTCTACACTATATTTATAGTAGCAGAATAATATTTATTATAATCACACAGCTAATGAACAATGAACAAATCTGAAATTAAATTTAGGAAATTATTTTTTTAAAGAATTGTTAATTGTGGCGAAAAAATTCAATCATAGAATTTTGGACATTTATGTGGTTAAGTAGACAACAGTAGATAGGTATAAAGTGACGATTAGATATTCAATACACTATAACATAATATGTGTATCCAAATATTTTTGATTTTAATAAAAGTTAATATCTATATAACACATAACTACATAAGCAATGTATTCATGAAATTAACTTTAGGCCATCACTGATGAAATGTATATTTTATTGATGATAGGTATATCATTTTTTATTAAAAACAATCATTTTCAATAAAATAACTTTTGGGAATCATTTTACTCCTGCCAATTTACCAAGTATCTTTTTCAAAATTATCGATTTAAAATGTATACTTTATATGAACCCTCTATTATACTCCTGTATATTGTATTTATTTTAATGATTTTCCTCAAATCAAAAAAGTAAATTGATCAATCAAAAATAATGCTAATTAATAAAATAATAGTTATAATTATACATATTGAATAATTATACCTGACATTAGAATATTTAATACGGAATATTTACTTATAAATATTAAATATTAGGAATCGTCACATAATTTTAACTTATTTAAGTACCTAAATAAGATATATAGGTATGACTCAATTATGAAGTCTCCACATGATTATAAGCAATTATGAACACTATTTAAATACATTTAAGTTATAGATTAAAGGATACAAGTTCCACGATTGTACAGTTTTCTGGTATTGTAATATGTTTTAAACGCTGGATGCGATTTCTAGAAATTTGCTGACGAACCGTACACATTTGTAATGGTATAGTTGACGGTATAAAATCATCCAAATCCATATTATTTTCATTTTCCCATCCAAGATCACATTCACAAAAATCGGTATAGTCGTTCAAATATCCATTGTGACAATGGATTTTCTAAAATGTAATAAATAATATTTAGCTGAATTAAATTTTAAATATATTAAAGTTGTTTTAAAAGATATGGCTTTAAAACCAATTTTTAAATTATCATTAATTTTTATTAATTTATACTTGGTTAGAATGAATTTTGTCGAATGTTTGGAACTGTTCGTCACTCTTATTGTTATTTATCCTATTTAATACTTCTTGAATGTCTTTTTGTGTAATGGTTTGATTTAGATCTACACATTGGTTGTTAGACCAGATATAGGCCTATATGGGTACATAGTTTTTAAATTAGTTTTTATATTCATTATTTCTAAATAAATTTAATGAATATATTCAAGAAAGAAGTAGTTGCTGCTACCAAAGTATCTACATATGTAATTATAATATTATAAAAGTGTAGTTAGTTATATAGGTTGTAGGTGTAAAAAAACGCTCAAATATCACTAAAAAAATAGCAAATGTACTTTATAAAAGTTAAGACAAATTATATTTTACTGAATAATTTTATTTTATATTTATTAATGTTATTAATTAATAATCTATCTATTTTTGTATAATTATATATAAATTCTATATTAATGTCATCCGATTATTTAATAAAAATAAATTTAATATAGATATTATAATATTATATCATCGGTGCGACTGACCAGGAAGTAAAATATAGGCATTTAAATTTTTAATTACATTTTAGTAAATAAATGAAAACATTTTTTTTTGCAGAAAAAGCACTAATAAATTAGATAATAATGTGTAAATAATAAGTATACACTAAAACCTTATAAGTTATAACTTATAACGCATAGATACCTATTGAAAAAAAGGTTCTATTACAAAAATTGTTTTTTATATAAATTCCTTATATTGCAAACGGATTTAACCTGCATGCTATTTATTTAACTATATCGATCACAGCTAAATTCATTCTTGTATGTGATATAATATTATAATATGTATATTTATACTGTAATATAAGAATAACACAAATAAAACAATACAAATCCTAAAAAAAAACAATAGAATCTACCTTAACATATATGAATATATAAATTAAATAGGAAATAATTTATTTACTTGATCACTATTATTTTTAGATTGGCATTCCGGGATTTTTACACATTTTTTATTTGCTGTACTAAAAAATCCTCGATATCCAGAATATTTCATATGGCAGTTTACAAGATTACAATAATTTAAATGGTCCTCATCAGGGAATTCACATTTTAAATTTTGATGATGGCCTAAATGATTTAATATAATATTAGTTATTTTTACAATTTATTTCAATAATATGTTAACAGATTAAATTAATAAATGATAAAAATAAAAAATGAAACCACATTAATAATGTACATAATATGTAAAATCAATCAATTTTTTTTATATTGAGAAAAAAAATAAATACCTAGGTAGGTACCTACTTATTTGCTATTGTTTGGTGTGTAATGTGTATACACTACCTATACAATATTAAATAACGTTATTTTTCGATATTTTATAACGCATATTATATTAGATAAATATATATATATATCAGTACCTATAGTCAATCAGCTGGGTTATTAAACTCAATTGGATATAGTTTATAATGAAATTCAACAGATCGCGTGATCACAATAACTAAGTGACAAATGTAATTATCGTACGAACGGGGAAAATTTCAGACTCAACGTCTGTAAACTTAATTCTATACATCTATAGATTTTACCATGTATAGTATTACTGTAACCAGTGTAACCTTATTATTATTGATATTTGTCGATTAAATTGGATACGGTATGTATTTCAAGACGTCAATCACCTGCGTATTACAATTTACAAAATAACCGTATATACAACAATAATTATATAGCTGAAATCCATTTTATAGTTTAATTTCAAAAAGTTGAATTAGCTGGAGGGGAAAAATCTATTTCTGCTTAAATTAAAACCCCTGTCACAAACACTACATAGTTTCAGTTTATATCATGTGAATGTTTATATTTAAAAAACTAAAACGTCACATATGTGTGTATATGGATTAGTAATTAGTAGGCAGTAGGCAGTTGGTATATATAATAATTATTAAAAAATATATGCATATTTATGTGTTTTTGTGCTATTATAATATATTACCTGGGTATATAATTCAATGGCTAATTTTCAAAAAACTCTATTACATTATATTAAATATACACCTACCTGCGACCTACCTACATATTTTACAACGTTTCGGAAAATATTTTACATCGTGTCCTATGATATTAATAAGTATATTTGATGATATATTGCGAATAAAGCTATTTATATATAACTTATTTATGCGGGACCTTATTTTAAATTTTCAGTACTAATCTTTGAACATTTTATACATTTTTAACTACAAAATCATTTTTAAATTTTAAATTTGATACATTTTGTCAAAATTTGAACTTCAAATGCTGATTGAAGCACATAAACATTAAGTAATATAAAGTTATATATTTATATACAATGATCATGATTTATTCCTAATATTATATTACATAAATTAGTACATAAAACATGTATTAATTAATTTAATAAAATATATACATTACTATATATATTATCAAGTTGAGCATTTACGATCTACCTTAAACTAAATTTAAATTTATTAATAACGTTTTATTAACAATATTATGTTATTTATTCATACTAAATAACTGTAATTTACAGGTAGGTACAAGTATACATTCAAGTTAGTTCATACCCAACTAGAAAATTCAAAATACCTTGTGTTACAGATGTATTAAAAACAATCTTTTGAATGATTGTAGATTCCACATGTTCATGACTGTTGGATATTATATTGACACGAATGTCACATTCGCCTTGACGATTGTATGAATACTGTCAAAAAAAGATACGATTATTGAAGAAAATAAATATATTTTGTCAGACACATTGATATAAGTTTACTGCATTCATAACTCGTAAGTAAGATATAATTAATACGAAGTAAGTTGTTATTAAATTTTCCTGAAATAATAATTCATTACCATCAATATAAATTGGGTATACCATATACAGTATATGTTATTATCGTATACAGTTATGTACCTATTATTAAATAAAAAAATAATTTAATATTTTGTTATAGAACAGATTACAAAATAATTGTTGTATTCATTTTTATATTATTTATGAAATCATTATGAAAGTTTATACAGTTAATATTAATTTGATAAAAGTTTGTTTGGTAGAAATATTGAATTTACTTTCTAATTATTGTTTGTATATTAGAGTGGGTATTACGCGTATTTATGCTTGTATATAGTTAATAGTTATATATACGTTATGAATTTATGAGGCTTGTAAACCTATATAGTATTTTTAATTCTATAGTAGATAAATAAACTAAAGTCTAAACAGTTAAGTAAATCATATTTCATGTGATCATTAGAATCAACACCTAGGATTCGTGTTGCCACCTGTATAATTATCCAATGTTCAAATTAAATATTCCATAAATCTATTAATATAATAATAAAATACTTATATGGATAAAATGGTTGAAATAAATACAAATTACAAGCTGTTTCTCAATGTAACAGTGTCTGTACCTTAAATTGCTTAAAATATCAGTGCTGATTAGGAAGAATTATAGTTTAAAATAAATGTTCACTAACAACTCAATAGGTGTAAATTACCTATCCTTAAAAGAATTAGGCCATTGATTCAATTCAAAAATATAATACTTTGCACACAATTCGGCTTCAGGACAAATCATTCAACAGTGCACATAGATTTACCGACGAAATTGCCTCCTAACTAAAATTATTACTCTCTCTTAAACAGCAAAAATGCCAACAAACTCGCTCACCACAAATACTCTTCTCACCATCCACCTCAATGGCTTAAAATGTAAAATCCATGTTAATGTAGATAATGTAAACTATAAGTTAAAACAAGCTAATCGATCAATTTAAATTGAGAGCTAAAAAATAAAAATATACGGCGGCCAAAAGGAGGCATGTATTCTACATTTTTCATATCATGTTAATTTATTTTACAACAAATATAGTGGTCCGTGAGCTGCATTGAATGAGTCGCGTGGGTCAGATTTGGCCTATCACTGATCTAAAGTAACAAGTAGATAAATTTAAAATGAAAAAATACCTACCATTACTAATGTTAAATAATTTCATTTTAAAAAAGTTTAAATATAATATTAGGTATGTATATTATATATACCCAACTGGCGTGGCTACATACTTACACTAAGTTAGTATTTACATACTACAGCAGCGATGTGAAGGGAAATTCCCAGGAGGTTTTTTTTACTAGTTGCCAATGGTAACGTTATAAACTACAATAAAAAATAAGGCATTAACCATTGGAGTGTGTCATAAATATACCTAGGTACACATACGAAATTACTGGGGGAGATATTAGATAAGTCTAATTTAAACATTTTTGTTTTATAACTATACGTTTTATAATTTCAACTTGACTACTAATGCAAATATCAAATAAAATAAACAGTATGATATTTATTTTTATCTATAATTATATGCATGGTATATATGATATTATATTATAACGTATATTGTTGCAATTCGTAGTTTGTTTTAACTCATTAATACAAAAGTTTTTGTTTGTTTTTAAAAATTAAAAATGTAGCAGTTACTTTTTGTATATCATACAAATTAACAATATAATAAATTATACAGTGTATACTATCGGAAATTTATATCACGTGTATAATAAAGATAATTTCAATATAATATAATATGTTAAATTAAAAAAAATATATTCAATATAACTTTAGATAATATTATTATAGAAAAAATAAAGTTATGGTAAGTATAGGTATGTTTTACACACATCATTTTTATATCATAAACATTTATGTATATTTTTTTTATATATACCATAACGTTTGAGCTACAACTTTTTAATATTTATTTTTAATCAGTTAAAACGCGTAGGTACTATTAAGTCATTTAGACTATATAATATAGTACGTACCCTGTCTATATGAAAAAAAACATTTATAACTAATTACCTATAATTGGTATAGGCATAAGATTTAATATTATTTTGCAATAATAAACAATTAAACATTTGTACAATTATAGATTACTATATTACAATTTAAGAGGTATAAAGGGATTTCATAGTACCAAATAATAATTATTTACGAATACCTACTGAATAGTGAATACTCTGAATACTGAAATTAACGATAGATAATGTAACAATTTTTAAGCGATAATACTAAGTAGAATAATTGTCTTTGCAACTAAAAATGTATTACCTATGTACCTATATGTCATGATATTAGAATTTTTACTAATTATAGTAAGTCATACTATGAAGTGTTGGATAATTAATTTGAAACCATTCGACATAATATAATAAATAAGAACATATAGGATATATAACTATACTATAATATAGTCTTTATACCCTGCCTATTATACATAAGCACATAATAATATGAACTAATTTTATTATGGATTTAAAAATAAGTACAATGTAGTATTGTAAATTGCGATAGGGTACAAAATAACAGGAGAAGTCGGTTTGCAGCTGTGTATCGAGCGTATACATCGTCATTTAGTAGGTCATTACTCATTTAAATTAGATTCTATAAGAATTGTATTATTCTTTAAGTTATGAGGTAAGTTGAACTAATTTTTTCTAACAACATCGAACATAATATTATATTACTAATTATTATTATAACATTTAAAATTACAATATTACAATATTATATAAAATATTATTGTAATTAATTTCATTTAAGAAAAAATAATTAATTTACGTTTTAATGTTATTCAGAAATGTAAAAATTTGAATTTAAAAGTATAGTTAAAACACTTTGAAACAATATATTTGCAATATTTTTGAATCGCTATAAGAATTGACCCAGAAACAAATATCAACATAAATAAATAAAAAATGTTTGATAAAAATAGTTACAACGATTTTCTCTTTATGAATTTAATTATTTTAATTTTTTTTTTCTGTAAATTCCAAAAAAAATCGACTTTGTGAAAAACGTGTGATGTGAAGATTTCCATTTTCACTGTTTTATATTTTGTTATTCCCAATTATTTTTAAAAAAAATAGGCTTGTGAGTACTGCTCTGCTGTAGGCACATTAAGAGTCAATTGGGTCACTAATGGATGTGTTAAATTTGATTACAATGATATAAAATCATTGTAGGTAACCTATACGAAAAACGATCTCGAATGAAGACGACAGCCTCTATTATAATACTAAGTATATTTTTTGATATTATTGCTATTAAAGTAATTTATTTTACTATTAGTAATACAGTAGGTAGAATTAATTTTTGCCCAAGACATTGCATTTAAAAGGTCAATGTACTTACCTATATGGCTATATGTATAAAATACGATAATTATAGGTATATAACTTTAAAAGTTTCAAGTACCCATGAATAATATTTTTAAATTACAACAAAATAACTAAAATCGTTATTCTTTGTTTAAATATCTAATTTCAATCAAATTCAAACTTAAAATATCTATTAAAAAACTCTATGTATTTTTTAGAGTTTCCGTTTCAGTAAGAAACCTTGTTTTAAATGTTCAACCCTTATCTATAAAAATGTAAAGTTTTATACATTTTTAACTATAAAATAAATTGCAAACTGTCGAGGTTTTGATGATTTTTGACTACTTAAAAAAAAAGTGTCCAAGTATTTTTAATATTTTTATGTAAGTATTTGGATCAAACAAAAATTATTTATCGTTAATAATTTTAAAAAAATGTAACGAAGATTATAATAGAATCTAACATGGTTATTATCATGCATGTACAATTGAAATATAAACATTTGCTGAAAATGTCTATAGTATCCTTAAGTTATTAATTTTTAGTAACACCAAAAAAACTAAATCGATTCTGTCAAAAATTGGCTTTCCGTAGAAATAAAAACACATCAATCGCTTAGCTTAGAATCTAAAAATATGTAACATTAAATACCTTTGACCTTGAAGTACAAAGTACCAACTAGATACAATTTTCTACCATAAACTACCCGAAATGGAAGATTGAAGTATTTTTACTTCCTTGATTTTTAATCAAGTAAGTATGGTAATTGAAATTAAAAAAGTCTGAATTTTGAAAACTTGTGTTAAATAGGAAAATAAAAAAAATGTAACTCAGTAATGATGAGTAGGTGGATAATTTAGATAGTTTTAATAAAAAATATTAATGAGAGAGATTTAATATTACACTCAACCGGTATAACCATTTGAATCCATAAAAACGTCGGCGTGAAAAGTCCCAAAATATCTATTTTTAACTTTTCTCCTAAACTATGATACCTAGAAAGTTGGTAGATAACTCATTAAAAAGGGATTATCAAGGAGATATTAAATGTGGAATTAGAGTTTTTAAAAAAAATTATTTAATTTTTACAGATAAAAGAAAAGAGTTATTTTTCGCTAGATTTTCGAAACTGGAGAACGGATTTTGTTGTTTGAGCGTCATCTTCGAATAATTTAGATTATATAGTTATTATTGCAGGGGTGGTGGGAGG
>NC_042496.1:720858-905071 GCF_005508785.2 Acyrthosiphon pisum | reverse complement strand
GTTTTGCTATACCCCAAACAACGAAATCCGCTCTCCAGTTTCGGAGATCTATCTCATTAATAATGAAATTGAAAATGATTTTTTATGGGGCTGTTCACACCGAACATTTTCTGGATTCTAATTGTTATACCGCTTGGGTTTGATATCAGTTAGTACATTTCTAATAATTAAAAATCAAGGAAGTTTACAAGCCGATCCCCGAATTGACAAGCGTTTTTCTACCCAAAGCGAGATGACAGACACAAGTCCCCCTTTGCCCTCCTCCCCCAATGGATCGAACACTGAATGTAATATGGTTACCTCCTATTGGGGAAGCAGATTAATAAAATGCACTCTGGTGGAAACAATTTGTACCTTCCTATCCGGGATGTATAGATATAGTTTTATATTGGTTATTTTACTTTATATAATAAATTAATTTTGGTATCGAAACTTTATACACTTTTATAGCTAACTGTATACGTTGGTAAGTACAATTTCTACTAATATTATTAAATACATTCAAATACACTTCACTTAAAGCAAAATGTATGCAAAATTTCGGGAAAATACATACAATATCTATCGACTCCACGTAGGGGGGAATCCGCCTAACCATCAGTACGATAGGCGTCGACAGCGCTCTCAGTGTTAATCTGTCTTACCAATATGGATAAAATGTCTCCTAAAAATTTCGGATGGTTTAAATAAATACAAGTTAATTGTACATTCTTCCTGAGTTCCAGTCTCTAGCTATTTTAGATATGGGCTTGATTGCATTCACAATGTCTATCGGATAATTCCATCAGTACCTATTAATTTTAATTTGAGTTATATGATATTATTTTATAAAGATGTTCACATAATTATATGATATATAAGACAGACGCTTGGTATTTGGAAACAACCTGTTACATCACAATAGTTTATAATATTATTTTGATAAATTATAACAATTTTCTTATAAATAAATAGGAATATCAAATATAAGCCAATGGTCATCACTACCGAGGCTTATTTCTAATAGTAATAATTAAAAAAAAAATGTTATTAATTTATTATCATTAAAAGTTAAAATAATATTTGGTTTGTCGGCTGCTGGTGGGTCCTAACCTATACGTCCTGTAGCTATAAGAAGTCTATAAGACATAATATATTTAAGGTATATAAGCACATATCATGTTTACGAAAAATTAATATTAAAAAAAATTTAAACAATCAATATCAAACAAGAGTTTTTTTTGCGGTTATTTAATTTTTTTGGTTTTATTTTTAGCAGGGTACTATACCATTTATTCTATTGCTAAAAAATTGTTCATTTTATTTTTCCTTTTCGTAAACATGTGGTTTTAATCAAAAATATATTAATACTATGGAGTATATATATGAAGTATATGGCCTAGGCACATTATAATATAGTGCGGAAAATCGTGTGAATAATATTATTATACAAAAGAACGTCGTCTGTCGTACAAAAACAAAAAAACGATACACGTGTACCTATTATATTAGGTATACCTATATTATATATAATTAATAATATGTAGGTACATTCTATTTGTTGTTAACGGATGAAAACATTTTCTCACCATCGGAATTCGTGATAGTAGGTTTTATTTTTACTTTAAGGCAAAATCTCGTGTATTATTGTTTTACGTATATACGAAAATTACGACGAATTAATTTTGGATTTCCGTTCGAAACTTTTGTAATATGCGCAGTCGCTATTAAATATAATATCATACATATATTATATAGGTATACACGACTGCGGTGGCGGCAGAGGTTAGTTATTTTTCCCACATCGATTGACCGTATGTATATGTGTGTAGGTATATATATATTATATATGTATGTATGTATGTATGTATGTATGTATGTATCTAAGTACGTATCCATGTATATGCATGTGTGTATATCTATATAATATACATAAATGAGTACGTCCGGTTCTTTCATTATTACCTACACTTTTTTTCTTATTATTTTTTTTTCTATTCAATATAAATTATTAACATGGCGGCCGTCAAATAATTGCTTCACGTCAATTACTACATAACCGGGTTAGGTTATGTAGTCCCGACGTCGATATTGTTATTATCATCGTCATCGTCGTCATCATCGACATCATAGCCGCAGTCGTTATTATCATCGTCATCATAACGCATACACAATGCACCCGAGGAAACAATACAACCGGTTGCTGCGGTTTCATTGGATGGCGAAAGGTCACGCCCAATGAACTCTAGCCGTTTTCCAGTTTTCACGTCGCGTTAAGGACGAAATGGACAGGGCCGTATAGACCGCTGGACCAGAGCGAAATTAGTTTTGTATATATATATAATGTGTATATATATGGATGTAGGTACATTGTACAATAATTAATAATATTTTAGGTAATAGCGTGCAATTGGAAAATGTTATTAAATGTTATAACGCGCGTTGAAAAAGTCATAAGAAAAAATTAAGAAAGGAAATCTTTGATGACCCTAATTATATAAAACTTCTTACTTTAAATACCCAAACATAACTCATAGGTACTATTATAGCCAAGCTAAAAAATATTTTATTTCGAAAAGATATGCTAAGGAATAAAATATTATACCTATATATTAAAACAGTTGTGCGTTGATTGTTCAATGCTGCAGCGACTATTGTTATTTTTTTTTACCATCATAAATAGAAATTTGATTGCAGACTACAGAGATTTAGATGCATTTGTTTAAAAAGGATTTTATATAGGTACATTCATAATACATAGTACATTTAATAACCAGTGCTCGAATTGGGAAAAATTAAGTAGAGGAGCTGAATCCAACGAGTTAAAAACTGCTTTCCATGGACGCAATTATACTCAACACATATACCCATGGGCAGCTTGGCCCCCCCACACCCCCCCCCCACCCCTGCAATAATAACTATATAATCTAAATTATGCGATGATAACATTAATAAATTACATTTATAACCTCTATGATATTATATTGATTGAAATTAATGATTACATATAGGTGTTGTAAAAACACAGTCTGACTTATGCTGAAGGGAACCAAGTTTAAAATATCAAGAATATGTACTCGCTTGGAAATACAAATATATATAGCGAAATTGAATGTAAGTGGTTATACGTACGTCATAGTTTAATGAACTTACAATATTCAGGTACGGAAGTGTTATATTTTTAGAATCTTGTGCTGCCAAATCTAAGCTGCTTCCAATCAGTTGAATATGCTGGAATGATGTTATAAGCAATTTACTGTAATATTCAAATGGCCAAATATATAAGTAGGTACTATAAGAACTAAAAAATTAATAAAACTTAAAAGATATACATAATATTTAAGTTATTTAACTATAATGTAAAAATAGTTATAAACCTACTAATAACAATTTTTTAATAATAAACAATTGTTATCAGCCTACTTTAAAATTAAGTACACGTTATAGCTAATACTTAAATCAAATGACAGTATTTAAATTGTTTAATTCAAGTTTATTTATATTAAGGAAAATATTTAAAAACTTTTTTTACCATACGAATTATTAATAATCATATCATGTATTCTAACACAATTGTTATAATTTATTATTTTATAGTTCTATACTAATTAGTAATTAAGTACTAATATGTATATTATATCTGTATTTAAAACCAAATTATTGTTTCAAACTAAATATTTTTTTAAAAATATTCTTGATTTATACCTTATTCCATTATACAATTTTCTATATGTATTGAAGAAAGATTGTTTTTATTATATATAGGTACTTACCTATTTTTTAGGTGTATACTACGATTTTTCAATACGGTTATATAGTATACATATATGTATAGGTACCGTTGTCTGTTGATCGTTATAATATAATTAATACATCTAACATATTATAATATTTATATTATAGTCTATATACTCCTTACAATTAAAACAAATTAAAATAGCTGTTAAATGCCTGACCTAAAATGTTTAAAATTAAAATATAGGTACTATAATAATACATTTTACAATTTTCGTTTATAAGTAAAGCAAATATTATATTACAATTTACGTATTTTTTTCAGGTAAGAAATGTATAAAATATAATATCTTATGTTTATAGGCATCTACTATCTATAGTACTATCTATACAAACATGTATAATAAGCAAGGACTATCCAGCTTTTTTATATGGGCCCGTAGAAATATTTATTACAGGTCACAGGGGCACAAAATTTGATAAGGGGGCCTGAAAATACGTATATTATGCAGTGAGATTGGGAGTAGAGTGAAAAAACAATTTATATGAAGTAGCTGCATGATTAAGAAGTCAATAATTATTTATTACCCATACTAATCGTTGTATTCACTGTAGATAGGAAGTAGGACTAGGAACTAGGTTTGGTTTGGTTTGATTTGATTTGAAATTAAAATATTAATACCTATACGTTTTTTTTTTAAGTCTCCGACAAAGATATCCTGCAGGGAGAGATAGTATAATAGTATATGATATACTATATAGTTTACTAATATTTTTATTAAATAGGTTAAACCTATATTTTTTTTTAAATATTTTTATTTGACATAAAAAATCTATACTATTTTTAACACAATAAGTTTATATGATAAAAGTAAAAGTAGAATAACATATGAATGTTGTGAATAAGCAGCCATCCCATTAGTTGCTCTTGGCTAATGATACCTAATTATTTTTTTTTATAAATTATTTATTATTATTATTATTATTACTTTTTTCTCTAGAGACGTTAGACATTAAAGTTTTGTAAAAGGTCACGGCACCACTTTCTTTTTAATCTGTGGTTAGGATTTCCTGGGAATGTAAATATGGAAAGATCTTTTATAAGAGGGTTTGGATGGGTTTGAAGTCGTTTATGGAAACGTGTGTAGAAAATGTGTGCTTCCGCTTTTATTGTTATCATATGAAGATCGTTATGAAGAGCTAGGTTAGAGACATAGGATGGAGCAATGGACAATCGTCGGAGCGATATATTTTGGAATATGTGAATTCTATTAGTGTTAGATTTTTTTGCAGTGTCCCATACTTGTAGTCCATATATACGTCCACATTGGCTTGTGTAGAGATTTGTAAATTAACAGCTTGGTGTTAAGGGAAGACGACTTATTTCTAATTAACAGGGGTCTGAGAATACCCATGCGATTATTTAAGGTTAGCATTTTGGATTGAAGGTGGTTTTTTCACGTCAGTCTTTTGTCTAGGGTTATAAACCTATGCTAAAATAATTAAATATAATATTACATAATATTGTATTTTAATAGGATAGTCAAAACCCTCTTATCTGATACAATATAAATGAAAAAACCACACATCCATTCAAATTTAATTAATATTATATTACCCAAGTCTTACAAAGCGTATTTAAAAGTACGTATATAGGTCAATACACTATGTTATAGTTTTTTGGTAGATCAATAATTACACAATTACGGATAGGTTTCGTATGGGATCATTATAGAACACAGTAATATAATATTGTTAGTTAATAAATGGATAAGTACCTATAATGCGTTTTTATTGTTAAGAAGGTGCTTATAAGTATACGGATTGATTCTTATCAGAAATGTT
Organism: Acyrthosiphon pisum; assembly: GCF_005508785.2. Classification (NCBI taxonomy): domain Eukaryota; kingdom Metazoa; phylum Arthropoda; class Insecta; order Hemiptera; family Aphididae; genus Acyrthosiphon; species Acyrthosiphon pisum. The sequence goes on along the minus strand of NC_042496.1, from coordinate 899,512 downwards.
TAGATCAAATATGTTTATATTTTATGAGCAGGGCACAGACAACGGAATAGCATGCAATTACTATTACATATTATATATATGTGTGTGCATGGATATTGATGGTATATTCAGGGGGTTGGTTTTCTAGGTTTACACCCTCATCGACGATTTTTTTTTTTAGTATACCCATATAGGTTACATACATTTATTATTACTTTTTTATTCATAAAACCACTATACAAAATCACTCCACCCCTTAAATTTATGTTGGATACGATTATATAGATATAGTGTGTGACACTGTGTGATAATTAAATATTTTAATACGTACGTTACAATCGATATCAGTCTCGTCGATATGTTCACAGCATTTTATCATATCTGCCATCACAGTTACAGGACGGTAGCCGAAATTTTTCAATGTTATGTCTGCGCAATGTACATAATTAAGTGATTAGAATTTTAGACAGTCGTTATGAGATATGAAATATTTTACAGTTTTCAGTTTATAACAGGTACGTAATACAGTGAATTTTGTAGCAAAACATATTATTTTTCAGGTGTCTTTTTGTCATATATTGTAATGTATAGAATTACATTTTTTTTTTCTGGATTCATTGCAATTGTGTACGGTGAAACAAACTTTGATATTAATATAACTACTATCGTTTTCATTCAACGGTAAATAAGTAATAATAACGCGGGATAAACGTAACCCACTGCAGTTCGTTGCTGTGATGTATACACAAACAGGTATTCGCAGAGGTATAATACGTATCTCATCGGACAATTCTAGGGAAAACGATAAATTTAAAAAAAAAACTGAGTGTCGTATACACACTCACACACCCTTTACAATATGTATACATGTACTAATGTTATACACACACACACACACACCTAACCGACGGACAAAAAGAACGTATACGTCGTTGTTACTATTATGTGACTGAAACGAGACTGGGTGTACACTGTGTATAATATATACGCGTGTAATGTGTACGGTATAAACAGTGCATTGTTTATGTTGACAACATGCGAAAATGAACACGCGTCCGTAATGCAGTTGATCACGCGAACCCCCTCGTACATACGAAGATACTATGTGTATACGGTGTACCTACTCTGTCCGAATATATATATATATACACATAAGCGTGATTGTATACATACGTGTGTGAGTGTGTGTGAAAACAAAAATGATACAAAAATGTATATAATATATAATACGCGTAAATACAAAACGACTATATAGAGAGTATTTCGCCTTTAGCGGCGGCGCGCGTTTGCAGCAAGGGGCCCAGCCTCGGACCACCACCACTGCAGCCGCGTCGACCGGAAACTTCAATCAAAACCGCACTATATAATATTATTATTAAAAAAATTTATCTTAGATAATAATATCATCGTATATTTAGGTACGCGTATAACGTGTATATAACATTATATAATATAGTATAATATGTATAATGTATATGCTTACTGCGAGCGAGCGGGCGCTGTCGTCGGATCGACCCGAGTATAGTAGTTTCCGAAAACGTGTGCGTGGATGATATTATTGTGCAAGTGGTGAGGTAGTTGTCTTCGTCGTCTATTATATATATATATATATATATAAGTACGAATCCGCTACTTGCTATATAATACGAGATACCATTATGATTAAAGGGAACCGCCGCGCCGTGCGTGTGATAATGATACACCACCTGTGTGTATGTGTGTGTCTTGTATGAAGTAATAACGCGAAAAATATATTGCTGATTTATATATTTATATTATAACACAATATATCCTACAACAGGTACCTAGTAATATAGTATATTATATAAAATACAAATACAGCCATATAGCTGGTACAAGATAGATACCTAATAAACAAAAATCTATTTATCACGGTATTAAAACACTATAAAACACCTGGTTCAACGTTCATAACGAAAAAATGTATATTATAATCTTAAATCTTTTTAATACAATTCAACGAATAAAATCCTTAAAAACCGCTGCACTTAATAAATCATAACAATTACGTCCGATCAAGAAAATAATAAAATAATAATAATTACTCGTTGTGTAAACATGTGTCCTTCACGATATCAATAAACAATATATTATTTTAAGGTCATTATAATTATAATATTTTATTAAATTTTTTCAATATGGTCAAGTAGACTTACAAAATATTATGGCGAAATCCCCTTCCTTCCATGGAATTACACCAGAATCCTGAAAATGTAATAATGTCCTGATAATGTATATAATTTAAGAATATACAATATAAATAATAAAATTGAATAATGTTCTATTATTTACCATTATACTGACATCATCAGCACTTTCTACAAAAACGATTAAGAATAACACGATAATAATTATGAAAACCAATTTTAATGGCATTTTATTATTAATTATTATATATAATAATATTGAAAACAAAATAATATTTAATATCGATTGTTTGTTAAAACAAATATCTTTATTATATTATTACTGCAATGTTCGGATTTTCGTGATATTGTTTACATTCAAAATAAATACCTTAACAATGGATTTGTATAAAAATTGTTAAATGCTTTATTTATTTAAATAATCTTTGATAAGTTTTATCAATTACAATTTACAATATTAGTTTACGTATTTTTTTTTATTCCTTTAATCATTGTATGTTTATTAAATTTTAACCGTTATAGTAGCTATATAAAAACAGACCGTAATTTTCACTTTTCAAACCATCAAGTCTTTTGATTAGTCGATATAGGTAGGTACCTACTATATCAATATTTCACGTTGGGTAAAAAATCCAGCACTTTTTTTGGATATTGCTCAAGAATTTGACCAAGTTTGGTATAATAACCTTCAAAATCACCTTAATGAAATTGGTAGTCTTATAGTGAAGAGTCAAAATAAATACTTCCAAGGCATCTCGCTCATTTATAACAATCGTAAAATAATTTACCCTGTAATAAGACCTATAAAATATACTGTATAATTCCAATTTCCTATCGCATCCAAAGTTAGATATTTAGGTTTAGGCTTTAACTGAAGTGTGACTGCTATAAAAATACCTATACAGAAAACAGCGGGTTCGTGAATCAAAAACATATCAATTATAAATATTTTTTGTGACTTGTGAAGTACTACAGTCTGGTTTTGTAAAAAAAAAAGAATAACATAGACAGCAGATAAAAATGTATTGAAAAACACAATAAAATATGATCAAATGTTATTATTGATGTATGATAAATACATTTACACATTACGTGAATGATACGGTGATTAATATTTATACGATAAGAGTTATATCGTTAAATTATTAAATCAGGTACCTATTTATTTAAAACAAGATTTAAAATTGTATATAATTCTGATTTTTTTTTTGATTATTAATTTGAAATTTTACATAATTTGTAAAAACGATGAACAGAGTAAAAACACAAGCTGCTGTAAAATGGTTGCTGTGATATGTCTTTAATGTTATATTATGTACATCGATTATGCCTGTAATAAGGCCAGGGGTTATGGCCTATGAGCGACGTCTATCTTACAAACTAGTTTTATATTGATAGGGAGATAATAATAATGTATAGGTACCTACGTATTTTTTTTATTATTATTATTATTATTTTTTTTTGTGTGTTGAAGCGAAGGAAGTGATATAGCGTGACCGAAATGCGATTGAAAAATAAATAGGGAAAATATTGTCGGAATAAATGAGATAAAATTATAGAAAAATACAACACAAAAATCGAAGGCCAACCGATGTTGGACGATTATAATACCAATCCCAAGCCTGTAATTACGTATCGAAGCCCTGAGGATTTTGCCCCTTCACCCAAGTATCACAGTCTCAATTATGCCGATTGTTGTAAAGACTGCATATACGTGTAATGGATCTAAAAAAAAATGTTAGATGGATGTGGATTGTAACCAGGGGCTAATTTTAAATCTGATTTTAAGAAAGTTTTTTTTATTATTTGTCGATTTATCATCGAGTCTTCAGTAAAGCTAAATATAGGTATAATATGGAAAATTGGCGAATATCTTACTTACCTATTAGCTATTTATGCAATTTTTAACTTTTTATTTTTTCTGACCATAAGTCCCCTGCATAAGTTAAATAAAATAAAAGAATTTTTTTTTATTGATCTTATATACTCGGCAACTATAACTCGGCCAATAGTTATAATTTGGTATAATTAGTATAATTAACAATAATGTAATAATATATGATATAATAATTATTAGTATAAATAAATTATAAAATATCCTTATAACATTATATAGACATTGAGGCTCTCAGCTAAAATAATATTTGGTACGCAATGATTTATTATTAAACTAAATCATTTTACATATGCGTTACAGTGAACTACTCATCGGTGCAAGGAACACTTGAAACCAACTACCTATATATATCACAACAATATCCTGGATTGTAAAGGTTAATAGATACACCAAAATACAACCTTCGAGGCTCATTTGAAATACAATGATTGAAATATATTATATAGACTATATAATATGAATTATTAATTAAATTAATTGGAAAACATAATATATTTTATATTATTTATAGTCACACAGACACGGATAATAATTAATAAGTATCGGAGGCACCTAATTTTAAACGTTTTAGTTATCGTGTGAAAATGTTATAAAAAAATTATATATTCAAATTTTTAGCAACTACCCGTTTTTATACATACTTTTTTTATTGATTTATTAATTAACTTCACAGACAAGGCTGTTATAGTGTGCATATGTTTTAAAAATCTAGAAACAGTTTTAATACCTACTTTTAATTGATTTTTGAATAAAATAGAACTAAAAATAGATTAATAATTTATATAACTCCGCTACTCCGGGGGTAAAATAATCACAATGAATTATAAAAATATTAAACAATATTCTATAAGGTAGGTATGCCTATTTTGATATTTTCTATAATATAGGGAGGATTCTGTTATAGTATATTATGATATTATTATATTTTTATGTTTGAGACATTTTTACATAATTCCTATTCTTTTTAGCAAAAATAATAGTTTTGACTTTTGTTTAATATTGAATACCTACTATATAATTTATGGTTGCAAACATCGTTATAACAAAGTTGGAAACAATAAATATTCTAAAATGTCAATTTGTCAATAGACGATGTTATATTATAATAATAAATTATAAATTATATTTTCAGCAGTAAATATATTTCAAATAAAACTATGAATTATCAAATTATAGTTAATAGAAAAAATGAATTTAAGTAAAGTATTTAAATTCATTTACCTGTGTACAGTGTACATCGTTACAGTGTTCATTTTTTTTAGCCAATTTATAACCTTAAGATTTTGGATTAGAATTCAGAATTCATTCTAAGAAAACCTGCAGGAAACGTATTTTTTAACTTATAAGTTTCTGTTAATTTTTAATGGTGAAAATGTAATTGTTTTGTTACAACATAATTCTATTGTTCAACACAATTATTATATAGTTGTTAAATTATGTAACTAATTAGTTTAATGTTTATTATAGTAATATATTTTCTCTATTTTTGTATCAATATTTCATTATTTACTTGGTGTTTAATATAATGTTTTAAAGTGATGATTCGATATCATGTTTTAATATTATGAAACTAAATTAATAATTTTTTAAAAAATATGAATAAAAATTACTAAAATAATGATGAGTTATATAATCAACATACATTCATTCAAATAGGTGGGCGTAAACTTTAAATTAAAATTTAACAAAAATAAACAACAATATAAACATAGCGAGTCCTCAAATCACTTATCACTTAGGTAGTATACTTATTATAATAAAGTCAGATGCATACTTATAATACTTATAATACTATAATAGTGATTATTATTACTATTATTAAGTTGTATGTCGTCTGCGTCATATAGTATAATGTAGTCTTTACATACAGGTCCAGTATTAGAGTGATAAACGAGTGTAAGCGAGATTTATAGCCAATAACATTACGATTTATATTGGACATTGCTTTGATATTTTATTTTATTTAATGTAATATATACATATTATAAATATAATAAGTTGCTTACTGGTCGGATAGGTATATCAACAGCATGATTCCGTAGAATGCGTGTTTTAATTAAACGTTTCATTATTTACAAATCTTTTTAAGAAAAAAAAATAATAATGCATTAATGCAGTAAATAAATAAAATAAGTAAGAAAGAATGCAATTTCAAGTTGTCCATAACTCTTGGACACTAGCCAAATAAATGATAAATGAATAGACTTGCCAATCGTGTAGGTGACTAACAATATATAAAATATATATGTATAAAATATAAATAATACATTGAACTAAATATAATGATAAAAAAACCTGGGAAGCTCTTCCATAAAGTAGGTACCTATAGGTAGGTGTCGATAGTTCCACGTCATTGAGTAGGTCACTGTACTAGATAGATATTGTGTTAAATTTGAATTAAATTATAAAAATTAATTTTTAATTATACTATAATACTTATTATTTGCACATTTTTATGTTTTTTTTACGAAGTATGTTAATTTTTGAGCTTCAAGCGCATATAAAAATAAATTGCGCCTATGTGTTTTTGATATTTTTAAATAAATTGCTTTATACGTATACATTGTATAGTTGTATCACATTGAACCATTGGCGTAGTCAGGATTTTTTTCGGGGGGGGGGGGCTGATCAACTTTTACACTTTTACACATTAAATACTTACTAGCACAGATAGATAACTGAAAAGTGTTAATACTTATACTATATTTTAAAATATTTAAAATACAATTCAAGACTTTTTGAGCGACTATCATAGACCATTAAAATAATTTTTAAATTTTCTTAACATTTCCGGGGGTGGAGGAAGATGATGCCCCCTCAGCCTCTTCCGTGGCTACGCCACTGCATTTAACATATTTTTGATTAAAAATATACAAATTATAGTATCAACCTTTATGAAAAAGATCTGAAAAAATGTTCAATTTCCCATAAATATTAGTTGACTAAATATTAGTCATAATATTTTGAAAATGTAATTTTGTATATATACCATGATAATTTAGGTTAAAGTGGTAGGTATGTTTAATATTTTTACGATTAATATATTTTATTGAATTAAAACAAAAATCATTGTTATTAATTATTATATAGGTACCTATTCCCATCATACGAGTTTGAATATCCAATCATCAAAATTTGTACTTCAAACGTAAATACAAAAATAATGTAAATTTAAGCTTAACTTTTTTAATTCTATTAAGAACAACTTGTAAGGAATCTTGTATTCAAATTTAAAGTTTCCGGTATTAAAATTTGAAATGTTATGCATTTTATAGTACACAATAATTACCAACATTTCACGATTTTGATGACTTTCATCAAAATTCTAACTTAGAATAAGGATTTAATTTTAATTTTAATTTCAGTACCAATAATATCCAATTTTTTACCAGAAACTAACTTATCCTTCAATGATGAAAATCTAAGCAGATTTTATGTCATAAAGTGTTTTTGGTACACAAAAATAAATAATTAATTAATAAAAACACACACGTTTTTCACAATTATTTAAAAATACATACTGGGAATTTTCTATTTTTAACCACATCAATGTTGAAAACTGAAGTATTTATTTTGCTGAAAAAGTGTCTTCAGATGCAATAAAAAACACATAGTTGGAAAACTTAGGTATATATTTATCTTTGTCCCGTTCTACAGTATATAAAATAGAGGTAGTTTGAACACCCAGTAATTAAATAATTAAATATTTGCAAAGGATGGCCGTATGGGAATTTGGTCGTGACTTTTTTAGTAGGAAAACATATGTTTAAATAAAGATTTAATTATATACATGTGATTTATTGTAAATATTTTTAAATGGGTTTCATTAAATAAATATATTTTAAAAAGTCTTAAAATATCACATCGTGCATTATATTATTATATACCTATACAATATACTATAGGAATGATCAATGCAAATATAGGTTAAAATAATTTATATAAGTAACATTAGAAAATACAGTGTTTAAAGTCTTGAAATTATATGTCGTGTATTAATAAAAAAACAAGTGTACATATAGATACTATTTATATTGAAATAACTGATTCGTTAAATTATCCATACTGTAAGGTCGTGAGAAAAAAAACACGAAAAAGAGAAAATCAAATAATATGGGTACCAAGTACCAACTGTTCGCGTATATAGAAGGTAAAGTAAATATATATTATATTATACACTCGTATGAGACGATGTAAATATCTTTAATAATAATAATATTATGCTTGTAAAAGTGTTTACTAGTGGATTTCGTGCGGACATTCGCTATATTATAATGTGTTTGACCGACCTGAAAAAACTATTGATACAATAATTGTATAATATGTATACTTACCTATTTTTTTTTATCATAAGATGTTATCGTCGTGTTTGTTATTATTTTAATCCATCACGGTCAAACTTGATATTAGTATATTAGTATAATACCTATTGGTTATAGTGGTTTGACGTGCAGGTTTATTATTATTATAATATTATCTACCTATAGGTACTGCAGGTTGTATGTTAAATACTAATAATACTATACAACTATACAAGTAATCATGAAATGTTATTTATCTACCATAATAGTTACGGTTTATTCAGTATAATAGTATAGGCATACAGGATACTGGAAGTTGTCGTTTCCAAGATGTCTGTCACTTCTGAGGGGGGGGGGGGTTATAATAGTGACTAGTACCTACTTTACTTTGCAGGGGTTTACTGTAGCTGCAGAGTCTATCGAATGATTTGTGACGATATCAGCATACAGCATTTGAAAGTCTATGTATTGCAGTTTATAATATGTTATACGAGAATAAAATATACGACAACTTTGTACCTACGAATACTTACTTAGTACCTTAGTGACTATATATAGTTAATTTATGAACGATAGCAAATACCTATAATCTTTATGTAAATATATAATTAGTAATTAGTATTATACATTTTTAATTGTCAATAACTGAATTCAAATTACAACTCCCCAACACAAGCTATGCAGTATGCTTACATATGAAAAATAGGGGAGTTGTAAATCTTTGTACTTTATATTATACTTGAACTATACATGATTCTTGATTTGCAAATAAATAAATAATAATTTTTATTAAACCAACCAAAAATTAAACCATATATATATATTACGAATTATATCATATTATATAATAAAATGTATACATTATTATTATGTTTATTGTATAGGTATACATATTATAATATATATGGCGACGTTTCGCTAAATATACACATAATATATAATATAATATACGCAAGACGTATAATATGTATATTGTATATATTATATTATATATAATACACGCGTGCAGTGTGCCCGCAACATGATAAATTAGCCGATTGCGATACGGGTGTTAAATTATATATTATACGAAAAACGACCATTAGGGCTTTTGTCGAACGGATGCGGAATATGAGCGCATAATTTGATTTGTGTCGTGCCCGCGGCGGGACTCCTACGGCGGCCCGACGATTACCCGCGGGGAACCCGGTTGGGGGTGTTGGCCGCGTTCCCGGCGCGTACATTATATTATGTGAGTTACCTATATAGGTATACAATATTATATATACCCATATTATAGCATAAGGCATTTTTGATTCTTTTTATTCCAACATTATATAATATATAGGTACACACGCAAAACACAATAATTATTGTTGTCGAAAGAAGTCGTAACGTCGATACCATTTTTTTTTTACCCTCGTTTGGTCGTAAGGTGTTATTGATGTTAAAACACACACACTTATATAATATATACTATCATGATTCTAATGCGTGTGTCTTATTATACATTTCCAGCTACGTAAGTTACCTATATATAAAAATGTATATTATACAATATCTATTTAAATCTTATGTATTATGTATTTATATATATGAGGATTGAGGAGCATACCTATGTCTGTGTATAAACATCATAGTGCACATACATGATTATATTAAATGTGGATTATCTATAATATTGACCTCGTCTAATATATTTACCGTTCAAAATTTTAAATCATATTTCAAGCCAGAAGGGCGTCCTTCATTTGGGTTATAGTATTCATAAGACCCCTAGACTGAAGTTTACCCCTTGACACCTAAACCCCTGCTCCTAATGACTATTTAAAATCTCATAGATGCCGTCCTAAACCCGAAATCACAGCTCTCGAGAAACGTTCAGAAAATTAAAGCATATATATTATACGCATGTAAATATATATGTGTCATGAACATTAATTCACCACAGTCCACAAAATATGAATACTGCACTCCTTTCCCTACATCAGGAGAAATAGGGGTATTACACTATATATAATATATACAGACAAACAGGTGTATAGCTGCAATGTAATAATTTTTTAAGTATAATAAGTAATAACCGTACCTACGGTATACTTTCTACAGGGTAGATTGTACACGCAATGATAGCAAAATAATATACGCATCGCAGTCACCGCCGCCGCAAACCAGCAAAGGCGTTATTATTTTAATCAATATTGTACGTATACCAGTCGGCAAGCAGTCCGCTACTGCACTATTTATTTTTTATAGTAATAACCTGCATATTAACATACCCACAGTTAAATACAGCCGGTATTCGTCATCATATTATATTTCATACGCAAATTTGGCGTTTAAAATGTAATAAAAAACATTAGGTAGGTATAAACCTAATATATATAGGTAATTATATTAAAACTTTAATTCTTGTGGTAAACAGGTACTGTGCAGATCTTTAAGAATGTATATTACAACTTACAGGTTATTAAAATATGTATATATATATATAAATACACGAATAGGGATAAATGGTCGTAGCCGTTTGGACGTGAGAACAATTGGACGTAAAAAAAAAAATTAATCAATACAAATATGAGCTGTAAGAGTTAAAAAATGTAATATCAAAAACAGTAACAGTTATCTAAATTATTTTATAATTTATTATAACACATCAAAAATTAATATAAAATATCAAAAAGTGTATTTAACTATTATAGCAATTTTAGTTTCATAACTTTGAACAATATTCTTAGAATTCGTTTATCTGCATCAATAAATTTCTTCAACTTTTTTAGGAGGACTGTGTTTACCTGTTTCAATAATAAACGATACCATTAGTTAAAATTAATAGAACATAATATCATTGGTTTCATAATTTGTGTATAAGCCAGAAGTTGAAAATATGTGAAAAAATTTCACTTTTTAAATCTTTTAATTTTTCTTTAAAAATGTTAATACTGTTCTATTGGGTGTAATATAATAAATAACTTTTTTTATATTGTGGTTAATTTTTAAATTTTTACTACTTATATTATTTGTATTGATTGATTTATTATTATTTTTTGACTTCCAACAGTCCCCACTACCCTGTATAAATTATTTTTTACGTAAGCCACTCATTGTTTTAAAAACATAACGTTTTTGAAAATATTAATACAATTTTAATTACTTGAATAATAAATATGAGTATATGACTTATGTAAAATGTTAAGGGTTTTTGAAATAATGAGGCTCCTACGTTAAAAATCAACTTGTATAACTTGTATACGCTAGTAATAGATACCGCGTGTCTGCGTGTTATACAGGTATAATATAAACGAGCCACGCGTAACGAGTCTAAGCAAGAAATGCTTATAAAATAGTACCTATTATTGTAAATAATTATTTTTGCACAACAAAGTGGTATATTGATATATAAGAGTTTTTATCGTACATCATCGACACTATATGGGTATATTGCAGTCTGCAGGTATAATTTATATTTTTTGCATATTATAATATATTATATATCGTGAATCAAGTAACAAAATGCACTTAATATTATAATAACATGCGCTATAATCGTGTCCCGTGGGCCGTGACTATATACATCGCAACGTCGCTGATTTTTAGTTTACAACTTTAGTCTACGGTTTATAATTTGTGATCGTATTAGTTTTTAAATATTAAATTATCTATGTATATATTAATTATATAGTAAGTACTCGATAATAACTATAAGAATTAAGAATACTCGCTATTGTAGCCTATAATACGCCACATTGCATAAGTATACCTAGTACAATATTATAATACAAACATATCATATCATACTGACAACGAGTACCTAACGCATGTGCACGTTGTGGTAAATTTATACCAACGATAAAATAACATCAATATTCAATACTTAAATGGTATGGTATGGTATGGTCGTATTCACATATATAATAATTTAGTAGCCTATACTCTATATGTAGTTATACATGGGTATATATGCAAGCGGCGTGTAAATGCCAAATCATGGTATTTATATAAAAACGAACTAGTATTTCGTACATTTTAATACATTTCGTTCTCCACTCTTCCAATTAATACATAATTCGCTTATTTTGCTTCCGACGTCTGCAACAATATAAAAGAACCCAATAATTAAACACAAAACATCCTTATCAACATTTATTTCTTATCTTATTTCGTTAATTAACCCCATCAATATCATAATAACGTATAAAATAATATAACCTTTCTGACATAATTATCATTAGGTAATATATTATGAATAATTACAATAGAGTGGGAGGAATAGATCATTAATAATGAACATTAAAGTTGTAGTCAATAAAATACAATTAGAAAGTTATATCAATTCTCTGATTGGCTATTTAAACGTCACAGAAATAATTTATTAATGACATAGATATCCATAGATACATGATACAATATAATATGTAAGTACGAAGTACCTATAATAAAATATAATTTATTTTAATTTCACAATAACAATGACTTTAATATGGGGAGTATAGGTATTATGTTGAATTTTGATTTTTTTTTAATTATTAAAAGAATACTTGACTATGCAAATAATTGATTTTTATCTTAAATCACTATATTATAATGCTATAAATAATTCCTATAAGTAATTTTACTTGACTTATGTAGTCATCACTTCTTGTAAATATAATGGATTTGTTTGCTTTTATTTTTGTTTTCATGCGCATTATACAGCAATTAGCAAAAAAGATAATTCAAATCTGATTTAATAATTCTTATTAAATATTTATTAAATCTACTAAAATATGTTATGTCCTCCAAGATAATTATAAAGATTAACACAACGATAAACATATTATAAAATATAAATATATAATAAAAGTAAATATACTCTACGCCTCTACAGCAGTTCCCTTTCTCATTGTCAATACATGAAAATAATCTGTATTATTTAAACCTGTACAAATAATTTATATATTATGCATCATTTGAAGTTTTCTTAGAATATTAATTATTCTATATGTACCTACCTAACCCTTCTGTTTTCGTTTTATATTTCAACGAGTGTACAATATATTTAATGGACATAAGGTATAACATTACTAAATAATTATTTTGTTCAACACGTGGTAGACATAAACATATTATTACAGAAAGTTTAAATTTGAGGAAATTATACTCAAATTATAGACGCAGGTGTTTTGAAATAATTTTGCATGGTTTTATATACAGCATTATAGGTATACATAATATAGGTACATAAATGATACATCTTTAACATTAATATATATATATATTTAAAAGGAGGTAGATAGCTACCGTTCAGGTATATTTATATACAGGTATAAGTATTTATATAATAATATATATATTATATAATATAATATAAAATATATAGGTATTATGTTATGTTTGCAAGGTCAAAAATGAAAATAACGATTTTCAACTCTGATTCTCAGGTTACATACTTATATATTATTAAAATATAATATTTTTATGCTCTGCATACATCTTTAATACAAAGATAAATTTAATATTACACCATTATAATATAGTTATGCAAACATTACATCCATAGATGATAGATATTATAATGTAACTATATTGGTACTTGATAGGTATAGTTTATATATACATTTATTATGTAGGTATTATAGATGTAGCTCGGTAGCCGAATAGCCGCGGATACTATACCCTAGACCTACCTATATGGGTACAGTATATTGTATATCTATATAGATAGATAGTTAAAAACATATACTTATTAATAGGTCTATGCAGTGGCGTAAACATGATCTCTGAAAATGGGGGGGGGGGGGGATCAAAAAAAAAAACGATAGCTAAATAGGAGGGGAAAATTGGAAAATCCCTAAGCCTCTCAAACCTTTTTACTAAGGTAATAAAAAACCAATGGGGGGTCTGACCCCCACGTCACCCCCTTATCTACGCCAATGGGTCTATCAGTCTATGGTTAATATGTATACCTGTAATACGTGTATACGTGTAATTACATAACACATGCAAATTATATGCATATTGTATAGATAAAACAAATATCACAAAACTAACAACTATAGATTATGATTTTATGCCTATAATAAACACATTTCTTGCATGTCTATTTAGCAAAATAATTAATAATTAGTTAATTTTCCATTGTTTAATGTAAAATATCATGTACAATATAAACGATAGTGAGAGGGATATTATACAATTTTAACATTTATAAATTGTGGAATGGTTCAAAGGCGTTGTATACAGTATTACAGTATAGGTATAGACAGCAATCTAGCAGGGACACGCATGCACGCGTTCATGTCTTCTACATTGTTCGGAGAAAACGAAAAAATCTTAATGTAAAATATCCAAACTTAGTACTTACTTCTTTTATATACGTAAAATGAAGAATAATTTGGATTTATTATAATCTCTTGCAGTGTATACAGCGTATAAAGCGTATATAGCATGTCTATACCTATATACAAAATATATAATCTACCAAAAATATTAAAATTAATTATCGTATTTTATACATAGGTAGGTATAAGTATAATATTAATTATTATTAAAAAATAAAGGTATAGGTACTATTCATTTTACTATTTTAATCAGTATTTACATTTTACACGCTATACCTATAGGATTGTGCATAGCATTTGAAAAGCGAATTTATAGAATAAAGGTTCTAACCTAGGTATCTGTAAGATTACTGTAACATTATAATATATACTATATAGTATAGATTATGACTATATTATATATAATGGAAAATGTAAAATGTAAAATTAATATATATTTTTTATGCATTTAGATAGGTATCTAACCCATATTTACCTATAAATAAATGTTTATAGGTACATGGCTAAATTATATTTGTTTTATTATAAAACACATATTGTAGGTATTTCTTTTTTTTCTTGGACTTTCCGCCTTATTGACTAATTCGCAGTTATATGGGTGTCGGAGTCGATACGTTTTAAGTACGAAAACATGTCTCACGGGAAAAACTCAACCCCTGTAGAGTTGCAGGATTTTGTAAATTTTTTTTTTATTATTAAGAAGATTTCGGAGGTAGGATTAAAGCTTGATTTTCAAAATATTAATTGTAGAAGTTCAAATATACATTTGAATAATCCACAATATTTTTTATTTTTCAAACGTATATTTTTCAAGCACTATATCTCAAGTAAAATGAAAATTCGGGCTTGAATCTGACCTGCAAAAATCTTCATCTTGCAGATGAAAACAAAATAATTAAAATCCGAAATATCAACGAAGTGTGAGAGTTTTTCCTGTGAAGTCACTTTTGTTGACATAATGCATCATCGTATCATAAAACGATATTAGTGGAAAAGTATATTATAATTGAAGTAAGTAGTAAAATATAAAATATAATTTCCCTATGTTATAGAATTGCGTAAAATGTAAAAACCTGCTCAGACACTCTTAATTGACTAAAATTCTCTGGTCCCAGAGTAGTCCTATAACTTATAAGCGACGACTAAAACTGTACTCACATAATATACAATATACGATATAGGTACCTAAATCTATATGGCACCATTACAATCATTTTTTTAGGGTGGTCATGATAAAAACAAACACTACAGACATTTTTTCTTTGCACATTATATTACAAAATACATCAGAAATCAGAATTGAATATATCGCTAGTTATTTTTATTCTTGAAACCTTAATGTTAATAAAATCTGAAGTCTTATTATAGTGGTTGTTCTATATATGCAAGCCACAGACGCGCATTGAGAATTTTTGTTAGTTGGAGGTACAGACTCAGGTACACAATTACCAATAATTCGAATTTCATGATATCGGTATTCGACATTATTTTTATCGCCATTATGGACCAAAACTGACGACCTACGATAACGCGCCCACGGAACCACCACTATCCATTAGATACCTACCTATAATCTATAAAATCTAAAAATAATTTTGAAATAGTTTATCGGCGTTGCCAACATGATCATGTATAAAAAAAATATCATCAATATAATATTATTATAGTGACAAAACATTGCAGGTAGGTAGGTAACTATTATATAGTTAATAATATTGGTATAATATAAAAATGGCAGTTTTAGGGGTAGCTTCAGCCTCAAATTCTTCCCATTACGCCAAACCATATGATACATTTTAGTAAGTACGGGAGGGGGTACTTGTAGTACTTCATATGTCTTCATCTTAACACCACCTGCTGATACACACGTATAATACCAACTAGTATAGGTATAGGTATAATAATATTTAGCTCATAGGTAACATATTATATAGACCAGTAGGTATTTAATATATTACCTTTTTTTTTTTTTTTCTGTTTCAACTGACGGCGTCGCGGGGACAGCTTTCGCAATACTTCCGTGAATTTAATATATTACCTAGCTGAATAAAATAATTGATTTACCAAAATGGAATTTTCTTTACAGCAAAATAATATAAAATAAACGTAAGTAGCAGTGGCTAAGATAAAAAGACGCCGTCCAACGTATAGTATTATAATATGAACCTACCTATTTGTGGTCTACCTTGAGGCGGACTGAGTTATCGGAAAATTTCATAACTATAGCAACCTCCGTGTATATATATTATTATAATTATATAGTTATATAGGAAGATATCTAGCTGCAACATATAAAAATACAATAACACTCTTTACAGCGACTTACTATTACTATATATATTTAACTACTCCTCTATATTTATGACGGACGTTATAATAATAATATTTATTATTACCCATCAGTATACTCTGCGATTATGATGGTGATGGGGGGGGGGAGTATGTACCTTTAGGTATGCGGTATTCCGCCCGGTTTAATCCATAATAATATTTCAGAATTCAGGGTAGCCGGTAGGTCCCACTTACATCTATTACATTTTTCCACATGACATTTAAGTCATGGAGACTTCTCGTGTATATATTATATTAGGTATTTAGGTAGATATATAACATTGTACTACCTATATTGAATTATTGAAAGTACATTTTTTGCGTCCTTCATATTAATAATACAACCCAATGGCGAACTGTCGTTTCAAAGTCATACTGTAGGACGTAGGTATATAATAGGTTAAGTATAGCTGTTAGGTATATGTGGTACCTAAACCTATTTTCAACTTGTAAAGAATACAGTACGCTTATCGATGTGTAGGTACACGATCGGACCTGCAGCAATACAACAGACTATACGACGGAATGACTGCAGTGGCTGCAAGGCCGCAGGGGTGGTCGCTGCAGCTTGTACCAACATTACAAATTATAATTTTATCATATTATTATTATATATATAAAATATAGGTACATATATACGCGCCGGTATCTACAACTATTATAATACAAATTAGATGTGTGTGTGTGTGTGTGTGTGTGTGTGTGTGCGATGCATAAAACGTTGTTATAATAACAATATTATAATATTATAATAATACAGTCGAGTACTCGGGTCGATTGAGTGTGTGATGTGCGCAGTGCGCGCGCGCTTCGCTATATATATAAAACAACGCAATCGCAATAATACGCGTGTAATAACAATATCGCTCGCGGCTCGGGCGACGGAGTCCCACGGGACGGACACACACACAAAACACACGCGGCACACACACAACACACACGGCCGCGATGACTGGCATAGCGTACAGCGGCGGTGTAATTATTGTAATAGGAAAAGTGTAAACGCCGCGGCGGCGGCGGCAGTCGTCAGCCATTGCGGCGGTCGGCGTGCCATTGGTCGGTGGCCCGCCGCCAATCCAAGCGGAATGGAAAACGAACAGAACGCGGTGCGCGCTCGATGACTCCCGCCGCAGCCGCAGCAGCAGCCGCCGGAGGGGGACGAAATTACAAAACTCGCCGGAATCGTCGTCGCGGCCCCCACCCCCCACCGCCGCCGATGTGCGACCCGAACCTAACGGCGCGAGCGGGAGCACACGCGTCCGCGCGCGCGCGCAGACCCGCTCGCCGACGAGTCGAACTATAGTCCGCGACCGTATACCGTGGCCGCCGCGCCGTTTCCATCCGTTCACCGCGCGCCAGAACAGCAGTGCGCCTCGTCGTGCCATCGCGTACGGTGTCCAGTGTGTGCGTGTGCGTTAGCGTTTGCGTCTGCGAGTGAGTGTGTGTGTCGTGTTTGTGTGTGCGAGTGCGCGGGCGCGTGTGTACTTACATTCGTGTAACGAGAATAAAATTTAAAATTTTACGTCAAACCTACGCCCGGGATCATATTAATATCATATTATAATCGTATTTTTGTCACCTTACGCGGGCTTACTTCTTCGGTCGTCCGATCGTAGGTATATCATATTATAGGTAAACCTATTTATATTATTCTTTTAAGTCGTAAGTAACCTGAAGCTACAGCGCTCGATCGTATAGTTTCCGTCGCGATTTTCATACTGAGATTTATTCATGTTTACCTAATGTCAGCTACACCACTGTACCCATCTATACTGTAAATATTATACATAATAAAAGCGCACCAAACTCGGACTCAGGGATCGAATTCTGCCCGCGAAAAGTGTACCAATAAAGTTTTCTTTATCATAATATACACTGTACCACTTAGGTACGCGATTTAATATTTAAATATACCTATATAATATATATACAAACAGTTTACCTGCAGCATCGTCCGCATATATTATATCGTCGCTACGAGCTCAAACGTAAGTTTTTATGCGTATATAATATTATTATACAGCAAAAACTATAGGTACTATATATAATATTGTTATTGGTATGGGTGTTTATAAATACAATATTATAATAATACCTATTACAACGATAACGACTCAGAAGCGCCTATATCTATATATAATAATATTATATATAGTTGAATTTATTCATAGACCGCGGGTTGCCCCGAACTCTACTATAGTTACTACCTAATCGACGAAAAGATAAGGTTATACAATGAATATAACTCGGATGTGCGGGCGACATCGATGCCAAAAACGTGATTTTCGAATACAAAATTGATACGATCGAACTGTCTATTTGCCCTCTGCCGGTTAGGTTAGGTTATAGGTATAACTAATATTATACGCCTGTATCAGAAAATATTATGTGGGTACATATTTTATAGGTACATATACTACCAGCCATGATAATATACGCTATTTAGGTTATAAATATATTTAGTCTTCACCCTGCAGCACTTTATCGAAATCTGAATAGAACATTTTCTATGATAATTTATATTCAGATAATGAAAACTATACATAAATGTAGGTACCTATACATATTTTACTATAATACCTTTATTATAAATTATAATAGGCGTAGTGAGAAAAAACATTGTGTTCTCTATTTTTTTTATAAAAGACAATTTCAAATTTGTATACTGGTTAGGTACTAGATTTGTGACGATTAGGCCTCATTATGTTATCGCCAATATGTAAAGTTACCTATAATAACATATAAGTGATATCACCATTACCTAATATCATAAAGCCATTATAATATGTGAGATAAAGATTTTTGTTAATGAAATTGCGCGTATTGTTTATTAATTAAATATATACATAAATATTTATACAGAAGGTAATTATTATAATATTCTACAATCACTAAATAGGTATCCAATATAATACATTTAAATTTATAATTCCATATAATTATTATCATGCGCATTAACTCGGTATGATTATTTGGGAGTTTTTTTTCTTATAATCGTAATAACTATATATTCATATAATAATTATTAAGAATAATATGTTCATTTGTTTAATGTAACTTCCAAATAATTGTTCACCTTTTATATAGGAACAGGTTGTGTTATATACTTTTTACCAAACAACTCGGGTTACTCTAGCGTGAAACATATAAAAAATATTTATCAGCATACTTTATCTAAGACTTGAGATATTTAAATAATCTATACGACTATACCTATAAGTAGTTCGTATACATTTTAGATGCCCTATACGTTTTCAAAATAATTGAACCGGCAGGTAAACCATAAAAGTGGTAAAATATTCATATACATTTTAATATTATGTAGGTATATATAATATGTATTATGCCGCGTATATATCTCTTATACATAAATTATTATTTATAAAACTACAAAAACTATAATTTATGTACTTAATGGTTTTTTTTATTAAAAATAAAATCAATAGTACAAATATGTTTGTTGTCGAAAAAATAATTGTAACTTATATATAATATTGGTATCGGTAAGGAACCTATATCATTATAAAAATAATTCTGTATAAAAATTCAATTTGAGATTCATTATAAATTATAATATGATACCTTAAACGTATAAATAAAATAAAACTTATAATATAAAATGTTTAACAACAATGTATTTTCCATTATTGTATTTCAATAAATATGTATAATATAATATATAATGGTCACGGTCGTGGACACTATATATTTTCTACTATAAAAATCGAGCGCTGTTAAGATTTCTTATACTAGATAATGTAATGCCAAATGTAGTACAGAAACGCGTAGTAGTTATCTGAAACAAGACTCTAATAATAAACATATAATAAGTATTTATCTGATTCTTAGATTATAAAATATTTAGTTAGCAAATAATTAAGTGTACCTACCTAGGTATACGGGCCATACGCACTTAACTGCCTTATTCGAATTTCAACGCAAAGTAATAAAATATATAGGTATGTAGGTATATTCTACAACTATTTTCTGGTAAAATGGTTTTAAGCCCAGTAAACCGCAGTGTTATATTATAAATGTGAAATATATTCTGTTATAAAATTACTATTTTTATTTATTATTAATTAATTTAAGAGTATAAACTTTCTATGTGTAACAGAATTTTTTTTAAAATCATACCTACAGATCGCGACAAGTGTCTCCGTAAATAGATTGCCTGGATAATATATATATAATAACCACGATGTACCTACTTAGCGCACGCACATAAACAAATCGTTTTTGTCTTCAGTCCGATAACGGGTTTGCGCATGCAGGCTCAACAATGTGTACTGTCGCTCTGTTAGCGCAGAACCATAGAACTTACCTTTATTCGTTTTGTTTAACAACGTGTAAGTGTAAGCATTTTCAAAAGCGTTGTAAAGGATAAAATATCACATTTAACACATTGACGAAAAATAATTGTTATATCTCATACGAAAATAATATAATGTTGTAGCGTCTTCAGTGATATAAGGTACCTATGCATAATATTATTATTATAACCTGGACCAACTCGTTAGTTATCCCTTACCTATTATTAATAAAATATACATAAAAGTAAATTCTAATTGAATGCAAAGTAGGCCAATAATTTCTGTTGTGGTTTCATGAAGAAAAAATTATAATTATAAAATCGAATGAAAATAGAGGAAAACATTATTGCCATCCATAAAAATGTGGCTTATATACCTATAAATATCGATACAATATAAAAATAAACCATTTTATTTCATCGTAGATAATATCGAATTAATCGAAAGTACCTAGTATATAGTTCATTGTTTACATTTAGTGTAAGCAAATCGATGTGAATGCGCTTTTTAAAAAATATTTATTACGATTGAAGTACCTACCTACTTACACAGTACGTGAAAATATATCGAATATTGATCACAAATTCAGAAGCTCACGTTTAAGCCCTTCGCACGATAGGTATCTATATATAATGCACGCGGACTTAATGGGTATTATGTATACATATATATATTTTATAACTTGTCGTCGCCCGTCGACATGCAATCTCTTCGGTGCATAAAACTGTTAGTTCTCGTCTATAAATGATATTGTTTTAACGTGCTTACAGAACGTCAGAATAAAAATGTACTTAAATAGGCGTTAAATAGGCCTCTTGGCTACATCAGTAATTAAGCTGTATTATTGTATATATACATAATACATTAGGTGGCTTGGTCTAGATTCCCCAGATTGATAGATATAACATTATATTACACTTTTGCAACATTACTTAATCATTATAAGATGAAAAACAATAACTGTAAACTTAGCTTTTAGTAAAATAGTAAACTTTGCTCTAAGCAAGGTTACCTACCTATATATTATAATATTATATTGTTGCGGTTTTAACATGGTGTGCCCTTATACCTAAAATATTTGACATATTATATACAATCATACTGCTATATTATTATCTAATAATATTATAATAAACTCGTCGTGGCTAGAGTTAAGATTTCAATACATTTGCTTATTTTTTTGGATTACCTACCTAAAATGATAGATACTTTTTAACTTACAGAAATGAGCTATATGACTATTAACTACAGAAAATTTATTTGACTATTTTTAGATAATTTATTAGCTATTTCTTGGTAAATCTATGACTAAAACGAAAATAATTTACATTCAATTGAATATTTACTAGTATGCATTTTCCCGTGTCTGTACTATGACATCTAGTAATCTGGTTTTAAAATAACAGCACGAGTCTCGGCTTTATTTAATAACCTAATCATCACACGACTACCGGTCGATTACAATATAGAGATGTCGATTTTATAAAATCAACAACAGTAAAACCATTTTTTTGTATAAAATATTAATAAAAAATATTTCAATTTCTACTAACAGAAATAAAAAAAAAATATTTTAAATGAATTGGTTCATCAATGCTTTTTTGGGACATTTTTGGAATCTTAGAACATTAAATCCGAACCTCATATCATGACTTATTGTAATTAACTTCTTAGAATATTTTTTTATTTGTTCGTCAAATAATTTTTTTTGCCTGTAATAGGAAACTATCATGGTAGAGTATAGTATAGCCCGGTATAGGTCATTCATAAAATGTCAAAAATAATAATTTAATAGCGATTGTGGATTTAAATATGGATCTGTTTTTTACAACCTCAGTAGTTTTCAAGACAATCAAAAAAATGTTGGAAGTATGAAATCAAAATGTTAAACATACTTGAGTAAATCAACTATTTTTCTTGTATAGAATATGATTAATACTACTTTTTATAATTTAATGATGCATATAGGTACTATATTACCATAAAGTATATTACCTATGAATTCATAAATTTTAAAAATATAAAACGGTAGGTACTTCCGTAATGACTGATAAAAATAATATTTATTATATAGGTACCTATTTATTATTTATGTAATATATGCGATGTACTATCCAACATTTGTTCAACTTATAAAATTACTAATATAAAAATAACTAACTAACAGTAATATAAATAAATAATAAAATGTCTTTGTAAATAAGAGACTTAGTAATATTTTAAATATATTAGTGCAACTTATCGTTTTACCTATATAGAAACATTTAAAAATATAAAATATCTTTAGAAAGATAAAGACGTCTGTCTCAGTTCAGAATAATTTTTCGACTTTTCCTACAAAATATGTACAAATGATTTATCACTAAAGTTAAATTTAACACGTATCCGCATTACAGTCACTTATGTGACTATAGTCATTATGAGTACACTATAAAGTATAAACAGTAAACTATATTAGTATAGAACCGAGCGAATTATCCGGATATTTTTAAAGCTAAATGTTTTATATTTACAAGTACCTATATTATGTGCATTAGTTATACGTCTTGAAAAAAGCAGCGAACCAACTTAAAATAATATCATAATGTGGATGCGTAAAAACTTAAATTAACAGTGAGTAATTAAAAAAAATTAAAAATATACACAGAAATATATATTATTATGTACCAACCTATATAATATGCGTAAAATATTATTACAAATATAATATTATCCATTAGGTACGACTCTACTACGTTGTGTTATTAAACAACATAAATCACGTCAGTTTTAAACAGCAGAAAAAAATATTTGTTCGGTCGTATGTACACACATAGTGTATTTTGTTATGTGATGTCAAAAACAAATTACACTCTCTGCACGCAACGCCGGATAAAATATTAAAATTATAACAAAATTAGAATGCTGCTGTACTGCAGTCTGCAACCATTGCATTATAGATCTCTATCTACATTTTTTAAATATTTACTACTTATTATGATAACGAGAAAGATATTTTACAAATCGCAAAGAGAATATATTAAAATGTTATGCTATTTATTTATAAACGTGTGATAAATTTCGAAACTTAACACAATATGAAATATGAAATATATTTTTTATGAACGTAAATGATAAATTATCAATAATAATATTATTATGGTTTAATAACAGTATATTTTCGCTTTTCCGTCGTATTATAATAATATATCTGTGGGTGGATGACAGAAGTTGAAATTGGAATATCACTTTTTGCTCGTTTTAAATTTTATTATTACTGATATATTAAAAAAAAATGCGTATTCGTAAAGTAGCAAAACTTGATAACTGTCGTTCTTATACCATGGTTTTGTTATTCAAACGACTATAATATATTGTTAAAAAAGCATATCACTTATAAGATACAAGTAGTGTAACTTACTATTGAAAAGGTGGGCAAGTGGGTATCGCTCTGCTGTACAGTAGGTTACAAGAGGTTAACAATTCTGAGCGAAGACGGTCAGTCAGCCTATGATATATTACTATAAGTACCTATATTTAACGGTATTATGTGAATAAGATAATTGATTGCACTATTTACGTGGAACCTTGTTTTACATTTTTAATCCTTTACTATAATAGTTGAATATTTTATAAATATGTAACTAGTAAATCATTTTTGAATTTCCAATTTGATAAATGTTCTTAAAAATCGAACTTTAAATGCTTATAAAAAAAAGTTCTGCCTATGTATTTTTAATATTTTTCAACTGATATTGTAACAATATATCAAGTCTTTTTTTACATTTTCACACTTTTTGACCTAACAAATAAAATCTTATTGATATTTATAGAAAAATAACCAAATTGAAAATTGATATTTTCCGTAACAGCTCAAAACAGCTCGAAATATTTTGAAAATTGTATGGTGTATTGAAAATTCTAATATAAACATTTAGTGAAAATTGCATGTATCTACAGTCATTTGTACTCTAAAAGTTTCACCAAAAACCAAAATCGATTTTGTCGATAACCGATTGAACGTACAATTTCCTGGTTTTTCTCAATTTTTTTTTGTATTTCCCAGTGCTTTTGACAAAACTACTAGGATTGTTTTTTTTTGAGCCCATAGTGAAATCGCAGATTCAATTAAACCATTTCATGTATATCTACATTGTTTACAGTTTTTCACCATGATTAATTTAGCGGGTTGATTAAAATCGTTTTGAGGAATCAACAAGGAAATGTTAGATTGTCAGGACTGGCTTTGATGACTTTGATGCGTTCAATTTACATTAAGACAATATTAAAATATATATGTATATATGAAAGTGCCAATATTTTTTAAAAAAGAATAAAAAAAATAATTTTACATAATAATTATAAAATTAAATTGTGCAATTGTTATTTGTATTTATAACTACCCAGCTTCCTAAAAAATGTGTGGTTATGGCTATGTTAGTCGCTATTCTAACTAGTGATAAATGGGCCCATACTGAAAATAATTTGTATATACCTGCACACTGTACTAGATGTTTTAAGGTTGTAAAAAATATGGTATATTAAATATAGCGTTATAACCTGTAAGCCAATACCGTAGTTATTTTCGTTTAAATATCAAATTATAATTTATACTTTAAAGTCTTTAGAAACAATGGTGCATATATATTAGGTACCTCTGTATTTTAGAAAATTTTAAATTTCTATTAAAACAACTTACGAGGATAATATGTATTACATTTTCAAGCCTATAGTAGATATTATTGTTTAAAAATTAAAACATTTTTCATTACGACATAATTTGCAAATATTATCAAAATGTTAACTTGAGACGCTTTAAATTTCTTAAAAAAACAGCTTGTAATAATAGGTATACCTACTTGTATTATTGTCAAGCTTTCAGACCTAGAAATAAAATATATTGAGATTTATGGGAAAAAACGACAATTATTAAAACATTGCAAATGCCTTTATAAAAATTAAATAGTTTAAATTTTGTCCAAATATATTTAAAACCTCATATTGTATAGAAAATGATATTTTAATTAATGGTAGAATATTTTAAGTTTTTACGGGTACCATCTAGAATCACAACAAAATAACAACGAAACGTTGATTTTATACCTATTATTGATTATTGTCTGTATTCGTTCTTAATTAGGATTTTCTCCACAGACGTAAATACATAACAGACACGTGGTCGCGAAATTTGTGTCAGACAATAACGAATTGGCTACTAAGGTCACACGCGGGGGCCCATCAAGTCGAAGGTCACCACATCCGTCGTACCACCGACACACCGCGAATGCGATGTGATGTGATGTGATCGGCGGCCGAGTGACAACGGGCGTGCGGCGCTGACATCGCAGGTTGCTCGAGGCGCCCCCAAAACGGAGTACGTCACGGGGACGGGGCCATGCGGCGCCCCCCCAGCCACATACCACCAGCCACTGATCGAACACCACCAGAACCACGTGCAACACCATCAGTTGGTGGCCGCGTCCAACGGACAGTTGCGCGGTCAGTCCGGGGCCGTCGCAATGGCTGTGGCCGCGGTCACGGCACCGCCAGTCCAGCCCGTCAACCCACTGAGCACCGTCTACGCGACCAAGCGGCGACGGCGAAACGGCAAGAGGTATGCTACGTTTTCATTTATTTTCTAGCTTATTATTTATATTATAATATGCTGATCGATTTGCTCAAAAATTATAGTGTACGTCTATACAAGTAAAATCGTTCAAAATCGTTTTAAAATTGTTATCAACTATTTAGTGACCTAACGAATTAGGTGCTCATTATATAATATAGATAATATTATGTTAGTTATGTAAATATAAAAACTTAATAATTTATGCTTAAGTTATGTTTTTTTTCTGTGTATGTTACGTATTGATTTCGTGTAAAGGTATTTGATTAATAAAATACCTTTTTATTTGATTTGAAAAAGTATGCTTAGGATACTTCAAATAGCAGATTTATAACGCCTGATTTATCAAGGGAAAAGTGAAAATTTAGGTTACAAAATAAAATGTATTTACATAAAATACGAGGTTTTACCTCGGCGTAGTGCAATTTCTACTAATATTTCGCTATATTTATTTATTGTACTATGCATTTATTTTCTTATATAACTAGAAAAAATACTATACACATAATATGGAGAATTTCAATTTTCAACAAATGTGTGAAATAAATTATAATCTGTGAATGCCCTAATTTTGATTTTGTCTGTAGCATATTACAAATATACAACTCGATAAAGTATTTCAAGTACCTATACGAATACTATGACAAATACACAATTCTGGACTTAAGATACCGAAATTAATTACGAGTTATGGAAAATCATGATGTTACAATCAAATCATCGTATAATCGTGTGTGCACTCGTACACGATATATAATAATATATACACATGCAGTACGATGCGTATAATATAACCTAACCTATACACATAAGTACATAACTATTATAATAGTATAACTGTCGCCGTTTTAATAGGTTTATAAAAGGTGAACAAAATAATCCTGTAAATGTAACACATACGCCGTCATCGTGACGTAAAACAATATAATATTGTGATAATGTACATATATTATATGCATACCATTATACCTATTTAGGTACCTACGTACCTATATACAATAATATATAATTCTTTTTGGCGACTACCGCGAGTGAATGGCTTCCAAAAGGGTATCCATTCGTGTGACGTGCGTATATATTATATAGGTGTAGGTAGTAACTACATCAACACTATTATCAGGCGTTGTTGTTTTTTTCAAAACTTTTTCTCGGCGCCAATTATTATTGTTTTTTTGTTCCTCTGTCCTCGTTGATTGATATAAATCGGGTGCGCGCGTCAACGTGATATTATTATAATATTTATTAATATGTATACTTAGGTATATACATAGCAAGCGCCACGTGTGTTTGTGTAATTGATGCATTTCGTACTCCCGCAGTGTGACGTCACTAGCTCCATTACCGAAGATTATGTTACACCGGTAACTTCACTCACATATACCTATATATATATCATATACAACGCAAGAACAACACACAGTGGATCCGGACCGGTAATGTAATGTTTGTACATCACGCAATCGCGGCAACGGCCAAGGGGGCCACTGGCCGGCGCGAATATATACACCTATATACACATTTAAGTACTACTATGACTACTATGTATGTGTGTATATATATATATATATATATGCCATATGTGCTATAGCCTATAACCTTCGCGTTCCCGACCCTCCGTCGCTGCTCCCGTGGTGCCCGCCCTTTGAAAAAGTAATCATCAGTGGTCAATTCCTATCGGTCGCTCGGCGCCCTCCGCGAGTTAAACTCGCGCGCACGTGTGTGGTGTGTATAGCGTGCATATATAGGTACCTACACGTTGCAGGGACGGATTTACGACTTATATACCGTGGTCGGGTGCCCCGCTATCCGGTCGCCACCGCCGTTGCTATAATAACTTGTTTTCCCTTCGCATATCTTTTCATATGTACCTAAATGTAGACTATATATAGAGGTTACATTGTATACTGTAGGTACATATATATTATATACACTTTTCGTTTCGTGTGTACATATAGGTGTATAAAATAGAGCTTATACTTTGTGTGTGTGTGTGTCTGCGGCAAATTACTTTTAGTGCTATTTCGGAAATTGCCACAAGATGAACGCGAATAAATTCGATTTTTCAACTCTTCCGAACGAAAATTACGGTCGGTACTGATCGTACCACGAGGTATAAAATATATGATAATAATATAATACGTACCTTACCCGCGCTGGTAACGTTTGAAATGTTGTTGTTGTATAATAACAGTAGACTTTTAAGAAAACCTGAATTGTTCGATTTAATTTAAATATTATAATTAAGAAAAATAATTAGAAAAATAATTGTAATTAGTATAACAGCAACAATACTAATGGCCGTTGTCGCCGATGTTTTGTTTTATATAAAAAAAAAGTCCGAGGCACCGGGGATTGCCGTGGTAAAGCTATTGCATAGCAATTTTGTAGCTTATATGTATCATGTAATTATGACTATTTATTTTTGTATGATATTAATTCAAATTACACTTTTTGAGCGCGACGACCGAAAAGAAAATGACAAAATAAATTATTTTTTTTTGATAATGGTAGATAAACACAGTACGGAAATATTTTATTTGAGACTTTTTTTGCTTAGCAACTGGTTAAACTGTAAATCACAAAAAATAATAATAACATCTTCCGCGGTCATACTTTTTTTTTTCACGCCAGGCCCGCAGTCAAAGCTATACAATACCTTAAAAAAAAAATCAATTTTATTAGTAGCGGTAATTAATAAACATTGCTTTTGTTTAGGCAAATGCCTTAATATAATTCTGTAATTTATAGTTAATACATTTTGATATCAGTGTTATTATCGATATTATTCTAACGTAACAACTTCAAAAAAAGTAATCAGATAACTAATTCAATATTGAATCACAGACACTCACAGTGGCATAACCAGGACTTTGTTAAGGTGAGGGGTTCGATTTTCAATAATTCTCTCTTTACACATACAAGTATAAAACTAACAGATTACTTGAAAATGTGTTTATGTAGGCAAAAATCTAGCTAATGTATGTAAAAAATGGCAGATTATTTAGTAGGTACCTACCTTAGTAAGCATAATATTTGAATAGTATTAAAATATAATTTTTTTTACATTATTAAGTACTTACATACTAAAATAATTTTTATGAGTATCTATTACAGTACTAACTTCTAATAATATATACAAAGACCAATATAATATTAAATTAACAATATTATCTAGAACACCTTTTAAGCTTTTATTGATATTTAAATTCTAAATAGCGTGTTATGAGCTTTTTTAAATTTTAGTTGATAGTATAATAATAATTATAAACTCACTTTAAAATTAAAATAGTAATAAGAGCCTATAAAAGGCCTCAGAAAATATGCTTACCTTTAAACTGAATAATCTCTTCACTCTAATATTAAAGCAGATAAGACTTATTGGCGGAACGAAAATTTTTATATTGTCTTACTGTTATTAGCTCATAACATACTTACCAAATTTAGTAATTAGTGTCGGAATAATCCGATTTACTTTGTTATTTTTAATATTGTATTGAATGGACTTATTATTATTCAATACAATACAATTTAATACATCATCCATTAAACTGTAATGATTATAACTATCTACTAAATTTATTTCTATACTTAAAAACTACTGTACAGCGATATTTTTAACACCAACCATAGGAAGCAATCGTTCATCTGGTGTAGAAGAACATAGATCTGTATTGTACATAAGAAATGATTTTTTGGTGACAGAATTCAATCAAGCTAAAGATTTATTTTTATCACTTAAATCTTTCATTAATTTCATGTAAATTGTATTATTTTTCACTATCTAAAGATGCTGTTAATTCTGAAAATGGGAATACAAGAAAGTTATTATTAGTATATTATAGCTTTTGAATATGTATTTAAAAGAATATGCTAAATGATTAGAAACCCATCTTAATTATAACTTAATATTGTTGAATTATCAAACACTAAGGTATACTGTTGGTTATAACAAACACGAATAACGATATCAGTATAACATATTATCTGTTTATTGCATTTCTTAAATGTTCCAATTGTATCAATACCCTTCAGTTATTGTGTATTCAATTGAGACAAATATATTGTGCACTCAAATTATGTAAAGTATTTAAGTATCTGTGTCTTGTATCTTTGAATTACAAGTTATTCCCAAAAAGTATCCGAATTAAATGTGCAAGACAAGTATTACAACATGATATCTACACTATAGCTATATAAATGATTTAAAATATTGAATAATAGGTACAAATTACAAATTCTATGGTCTTTGATAAACCTATAATTTATCAAAAATGATAGGACTTGTCTAATAAAAAAGTATAAACTTAAAATGATCTAGAGAATATTGTATAATTAATTATATACATATTATATATATATATATATATTATTATTTAATATTAGGTATACTATACCATACCATTAAATTGTCATGGAAATAAAACGTTAGAACTTAAATCGTATATCTAAAATAGGTTCCTAATATACCTATATTTACTATTTATATTGTTTACCATTTGGACTTGAAAATATGTTTACACCAACTTGATTTCCTTGAAAATAATATATCATAATATTCATTGTTAAACGAAAACTTAAAAATTTTAATTTTTTGAAACTTTGTTATATAACTTTTTTATAGGTATAGTACAAAATGTTTTGTTGATGTTTTTTCAAAGTATTCAAATTAAGTATTAATACTTTATACAATCTATAGAAAATAAAAACAATTTTGAATTCTTAATATAATTGTAAATATTTTTCATTGAATACCTGAAAATTGTTTGTTACTTTGATTGGGTTTATACATATAAAAAAAATAGTCTTATACGATTATAATAGTATTACATTATAATGTCAGCTATTTTCAATTTTTGAAATGGGCACCACCGACGTCCTGTGACTATACAACCATGTATGTATAGTATGTATATATACATAATATATTATGTACTGTATACGGTTTTTAAACTTATTAACAACAGACACAGGCCGGTATAGAAACGTCAAAAGTGATTTTTAATAACAAACTATATAAGTACTAGAAAAAAAAAAATCGAGAACAAACCCGTTGTGAGTGCGTTGTGTACAACAGGGATAATTTGAGGTAATTGCTGGGGTCAGAAGACGTCTAAAATACATTTAAATTATACGGTTGTCCGGGTTGAACGCGGCCTTTCTCCGATTCGCCGACGTTTTCCGCGTTCTAGGTAAAAAAAACATAGGTACCTAATAATAATAGTGAGAGTATACACGAAATAAAAAAAGAATACATCGAGTAGTGTTCGTTCGATTCATGTGCCATGGTGTGTATATATTATAATATATATGTGTGTGTGTGTGTGTGTGTGTTTGTAAATTACTTGACAGGTGAAACCGTATTTTTTACATTGGCACATGGAAATTCATTACGCAAATTATCGTCCAACACTGATATAGTGATGTATATGTACGTCAGCATTTTTATATTCGCGAATTTTAATATTATATAGGTACTATCGTTTTTTGTTTGTACCATTTACCATGAATCATTGATTAGTAGTTTTCCAAAACGAGTAAATTAAAAATGATGTATTCTAAAAAGCGGATGAACCAGATGGTTCCAGCCCCTAATGACTTAATTCTAAGTTATTTACGTCGGACATATTATGTACCTACCTATATAGATATTAAACTGTACTTTTCCCTAATAATAACAATAGATTTATCTATTTTTTTGTTTTTTTTTGTTGTTGACTGGGCAGTTATTTTTCGCGGCATTAAAGAACAGCGAAAGATAGTAAATTATATCATACATCTCAAATGTCAGGTTCATCGGCTTGCGATTATTTCATTTAAAACATGCAAACCCTTCAGCAGTTTTTTCATACTACGTTAAATAATTTAGTTTTTTTTTTAGATTAATATTTATGATTATTTTTTTGACTTGATCTCAGCGAAACCCAAATAGTTTAGTATTTTACATTTTATTGAATTCTTCTGCGAATGGATATTTGCGATGTTTTTTCAGTGCGTGTTGGTCGTTATAAGGGATACTTAATCGAATGGTTTCAAAAATTGGTGGATCATTTTTGTCATTGGTAAACCATATGTGTAGGTGATTTGGTGTGTCCCGTGATGCTCAGTTTATATAGTATGTTTTTGTCTTTTCTTCTATATATTATTTATCGTGCGATATATTAATTTTATTTTATTTTTCATTTCAATACTGTTGAGTCAATTTTTAAGATACCGTCGTCTTGATAATATTATTTAATTAAAAAAAGATCATACTGTTGACTGTTGTTATAATATTTAACAGTTTAACACAATATCAACAATTAAACATCTTAAATATAGTTATTGTAATAAACCACGGCTTTTCTATACTGATAGGTACCAATTTATTATTTCATACAAGCTTTATATACTTTTCTGGGTAGATAGTAAGATATTAGATAGGTATATTATATATTACAGGGGTATAAAGGCATCGGTAGTATGTTTTAAGTTGAGATTAAATAGATTGTACATTGTGTACAATATTGAATCCAATTGGTTAGTACTTAGACTAATTCTATAGTTGTTTGGTGCTTGTATGACATAAACAGTAGAATGAGTTCGATGGGTTAGTAATATATACTTATAGTAAAAGTATTATTGATGGCTGGAGGTTCACGCTATAGTATATTATGTATTATTAGCATATTAGTTTTTGATTGGCTTCCCTCTTTAAGCTGTATTTTCAGAGACGAGAGAAACAGCGACTCTGAGGATCAATGGTGTTATTCTAGTACCCATTAGGCCCATATACTGTTGAGCTACAATAGGTAATATGTAAAAATTATAACAATATTATAGGTATTTTTAACAATAAATGCTATAAATTATAAAACACTATACCCAGGTATATTTAATATTTCAAACTTAAAGAATACAAGTTGACAATTCATAGTCATTGAGAAATTAAATGAATCATGCAAATTTTATCTACTTGTTTGTTATGTCATATTTATTATAAAATATGTATTTTCATGTAAACTATTACCTACGTCCTAAACGCTAATAATTAGCGAAATAAAACGCGAAATTATTTCAAATGCATCATGCATTCATACAATACTGAAATGTGAAATAATTCATGAATTTTCAAAATACAATTATTTTTTTATTACCTGATTAAATTTCCATTTATAAACTGAACAAAATAAATACTGTGGCTCGGTGTGGCGCAGTGTGTGGTACAAAACTGTTCTGAGTGTACGCGTGAGCCGGTGTCACTAGCTCCCAGATTGGTGACCATCCGGGATTTTTAGTGGTATATCCTTGCCACACATAGGTACACGAGTTAAAAACCTAAAGTACCCTCTCCCATAGTACCCCAGGCTAATGACCTCAGTTGTCAAAGCCTTAACCTCAATAAAAAAAAAAAATTTTAAAAAATAAATACTGTTCTATTTAAAATTAATACCATTGCACATTGATTAAACTATCAGTGTAATTATTTAAAATCAACTTGTAAAATGGTCTATATTTTTGATGGATTTCATTTAAATCATATAAAAATAATAATTAAATACTATATAATATAGTACCTATTGGTACACCTATTAGAATTTATATTATTATACGTATATATTGTTTGTTTTAAATTATTAATTTAGAAACGTATACTATAAGTATATACAATTATAGCAAATTAATAAAACACGAAAAAGTCGACAGTAAACATGTACCTATTATTAAAATCAACATTTCAATAATATATGGTATATCTTACAGTTTTCTCGTTTAATCTTTATACTGAGTCATTGATAATATTAAGTAAGTAAATAATGTTATTTAATTTTGTACCTAGTAGGATGAATGATGATTAATGTTTCTAAATTGGTTTAAAAACTATTCCTGTCAGTTGGCTGTCAGTTAGCCCTATTCGATTTAAAATGCCAATAAAATGGTAGATACTATATAAAGGGTTAAGTCGATGACACGTGCCGTATTTTATGGCTATTTGACTGCAAAATAATGGATAATGGAAGACGTATTTTGTTTGTACCTACATAATAGAATAATAAATATATATAGACGTAAAATAGTATATACATATTACATACTAATATGCTACACACACGATTCATAACTGCATAATACTATGATCCTGGCGACAGTTACAAACACATTAGGGTCATAAACTCATAAGACGTAATTGCACATTTTTCTGTTTTTTCAAGGGGTGGCGGTATCCTGCTTTTAGGCATTATTATCATTAGGTTTATTACATACCTACTGCTTTGAAGTTTGACCAAACTATATTGTTTTTAATAGAATTTCTGATTTCACTTTATATTAATATGATATTAAAAAGTGTGCTTTTAATTTGACTTCTATAATATTTGTTATTTTTAAATCTATAACCTTGATACTAATCAACCTTAACAATGTCAATAAAAAAAGTATACCTACTGTAATTATTTTGTCTTTCAGAACGATAGAGCTAGTTTTTAATTTAAAATTAAATACCAAATTTGAATTCGTACCTATATACAACTTATTATAGACGAATTACTAAATTGTTTTATGATTTTTGTTGATATAGGTTACACATAGGTAATTTTTTATTTTGCTCTTATATATTTATTCATCGTCACTTTTTTATGATTAAATTCTATAGAGTTGTTTAAAGTTTATATTTGAATAATTATTACTTAGTGAGTGTAAAAACAGTTATTTGTACATCATTATTGACTTCATATGGTACATCTATATCTATGCATTACAATAATATTTACATTAACATGTATTACGTATCGCTATACAAGAATTATAGCTGAAAACATTAGACTTTTTCAAATATAAAATAAAGGGTTTTTAAGTATAAAATATACGAAGATAAAAAAAATATTATCCAGGTGTTAAGTCAGTGAGGGTCTTCGTCAGTCCACGCGCTTATAATGACATGAAGTAGTATTTATTACCTATATGTTTCTTACAAGTAAAAAGTAACAGCGGGAGCTATTGATAGTAATCTAAACTATTTATTTCGGTAAAATATGATTTTTTTTTTAAATTAGAAAAATAGTAAATCCAATCTAATATCACTATGTTTATAGTTTCCGACTACGGGCTACCTTATAAATTATAACTATAGTATATAGATGTACAATGTACATATACTAAAGCGCGTGGATCTTTGCCCAGAGAGAAATTATGAATGGTCTTTCCATAACGACGTTGTGCGGTCAATTAAGTCAAAATGATTATAATCAACCGCCGGCGGCCAATATAAGAGAGTAGCAGATTTATGATGTCTATGGGTAAAAAAAACATAATAATTGCGGTAAAATATAAACAATTACCTTCGGAGAACATAATTTTCACAATAATACAAATTGTAGTATTGTACAATCAGGAGATTCTAAGGATAACAATTTTTTTGATTTTTAAATAAGTAAATAAGTAAATAAAATATAATATTTATTTGATTTCAGTTAAAAATAAAATTATAACTTTATTCTGTAATTATATTCTCACCACTCAACTAGTCAACTATCATAATATTTATACATTTTAATTCTTTGTACAGAAAATAATTGAATGTTTTATCGATTATATAACTGAGTACAAAATTAAAAACAATCATAAATTGTACATTTGTGTGTTCACTTAAAGATAATATTATTTTTGTATTTTATTTAACTACTGAATTTATTTATTTTTACTCATAAGGACCAATGTCTAATTTACAATGAAGTTATATTAATAATAATAATACAACAAAATATAATACAAGAATACAAATAAATAAATTATATTAATATTATCATTGATTATAAATACTATTTATAATTAATGATATTAATATATCATAATATAAACTAAGTTCAATAGAATTAAGTAACTCGACGAAATTAAAAGAGAAAAAGAAAAAAAATGTTTTGTAACTTATATGTAAGTTCTCTGGGTAACTTTAAATATTCTAAGTTTAAAATTCTTAAAATATGTAACCTGTTTGGTGGGTTCTTGATATATTCTACGCGTATAGTATAATATAAACTAGCGATGGGCAACTCAAAGTAACTAGCAGGCCACTTTTAAGTACTTTACAATCTAGCGGGCCGCAGTGCATAGGAGAAAGCAAAAAAAAAAAGTCCTTCAAATTTACGAACATTTATTTTTACGCTTTTTTAGCGGACATTTTTAAAATAATTACTACAAAACACGAAAATAAGGTAATTTGAAGATGTAGCGCGGGCCAGATAAAAAAGTACGGGCCAGACGAAGAAGTTGCTTCTGAACTTTTTTGAGTTGATCACTATGTCTATTGCCGTTATTTATTCTAAATTAAAGGAGAATATTTAAGTGAAGATCAGACGAGTGAGATATAAATACATTTAAAGATGAATGGACCATGGAAATCGTGGCAGTTTCATTTTATACATCCAAAGCAGTAAAGGCTTTATTTTTATAACTAAAATAATAATACAATATATTAATATATGAGAGTTGAAGAATAAACTGCAGTCCCATGGAATCAAATAATAATATTCTTAAATCTTTAATCAAAGAGGATTTCTCAGTATTTACTATTTATATTTTATTCAAATATAGGTACGATTTGTGTTAAATTAACGTTTTTTAGTTTGATTTACCAAAATATTAATTTTTACTCTAGTACAACAGCTGTATAATATTTTATATAACTGTACCTATGTTATATTACTTATTAGTTATTATCTATGTTATTACCTATGCTAAATATTATTACCTAACATCTAACATTAATTGCGTTGTTGGAGAATTGAGATCGGTTACATAATTTTATAGCCTATAATTTAGTAAATGTAAGTACTTCGATACAACAGTTAAAAAACTATACATTAATATATCTATAGGCGGCCATTTCAAAATATATTTTGAAATATTTTTATTTTTAATAGTCACTTTTATATGAAGATATATTATATTTAAACCTTACAACATACGTGATCTATGATTTAAATCTATTATTTGTTTAATGTGTACCTATAATATACAAGTAACACATAAATAAATACATTAATATTCAATACTTGATTAATTTCTAACTTAAAATGTATCATTATATTTTAATGATATCTATATAGGTATTTCCACTTTCAACTTGCAGCTACCTATCTAATATATAAAATAAATACTTACTGAATTGTAATCACACCAATAATAATGATAATTAGAAAATATTTTAAGTAGATAAATAATTATTTGCATGTTTATTACCAGTGTTAACTAGGTTAGATGGTAGACGTAATTTGCAATATAGATACGCTTGTAAAAGTATTAGTCAACTGTAATACGCAATATATTTAAGGTGAAATGAAACAAGAAATTATAAAAGTGACGCACAAAATATGTTGGTATACTATGTATAATGTATATTATATATTATGAACTCAAAAGTCATTTTGCGTATACATACAAATATATATTATACATATTATTATATTGTTTAGGTAGGTACCTATAATATTGAGATTCATTACATATTTTTTCGAGAATTTTGAAAACTCGTTGAAAATAAATAACGAGAAGACCATGTATACCTTCCAATTATATTATATTATATTATTACACTACTGTTATAGTTAAATGAGTACACTAATACATTATATAGGTTTACCTGAAGTGACCAAAGCCGGTGTGTTTAAATCATTTTTTTTTCTAGTGTGAAGGCGACGCCCAAAGACGGTGGCGTGGGAAAGAGTAACCCAAGCAAGCGGCACCGCGAACGGTTGAACGCCGAGCTGGACACGCTGGCCAACCTGTTGCCGTTTGAACACAATATACTATCCAAGTTGGACCGGCTGTCCATACTCCGGTTGTCCGTCAGCTACCTGCGTACCAAAAGCTATTTCCAAGGTAATTGTCACGTATTTAACATATAAGATGGGTTGCACATGGGTCAGATAAGCGATAGGAATGATATTATAACGCGTATGTATATAACAATGTCATACCAAAATGTACTGTTATTTAATACACGCTTTAAAATCGCACGTGGCCGGACGCTATCGTGTCTATATATTATGCTGTGCGTAGCAGGTATAT
This sequence comes from Acyrthosiphon pisum, assembly GCF_005508785.2. Classification (NCBI taxonomy): domain Eukaryota; kingdom Metazoa; phylum Arthropoda; class Insecta; order Hemiptera; family Aphididae; genus Acyrthosiphon; species Acyrthosiphon pisum. The sequence goes on along the minus strand of NC_042496.1, from coordinate 860,577 downwards.
AATAATATATATATAATATAGACTATAGAGTAATATATAGTATAGAATACCGCGGCAGTCGAGTCGGTGCAGGTGGCGGCGGCTGTTCGGCTGCGTGTCTGACGGATGCCGCAGACGCGCGTGACGTGACCGAAACACTTCACACGCGACATTGGCATTTTAAAAATAGTTAGGACACGCGACCTTGACCATGGTCAACGGCAGAATCCGTCCATTTGTGTACTATAATATAGTATAACATATATTATACTTGATTTATTATAGGATCGAGATATATAATGTATTACCTGTGATGCACGAATTTTCGATTGAAAAAGTCACCGTAAAAGGTGTTGTGGGATGACGCGAATATAATAACATTATAGTCTCTTGCGGTTTCGGGTCGATGAGGAACGATTTGTTGTCGTGAGTGGGGAAAAAAAATCGAAAAACAACCGCAACAAAATCAGATACTGCGCCTGGTTTGACGAGACATTCGTGTAGAGCATAATATAATATTTCACCGAATGTGAATCCACCTTGTTGATATTATTTTATTATTATATAACATTATATCAGGCGTACGCCTATGGCCTATAATAGTGATACATGATCGATTGTACATGTCATAATACATTGTAACATACCGACATATTATGCGCGTGCGATGTCATATATGTATGTATTTTAATAGATATAGGCCTGGAATTTTAATCCACGAAAACATCGCAAAAATTGTTCTGAGTCCTGAGATAACTTGAAACTCTTGAAATATGCTCTATAAAAATGTAGTATTATGGAAATGTGTTGTTAAATTGTGAATTTTTTGAAAAAGACACTTATAATAGAGGTATTGTTATAGCCTCTTTGATTAATTGTATACAAATATAGATATGAAAACAGTGGTCGACGATTATTGCATATTATCTACCTACAACACGTTCAACACCATCTATAGTAATTAGTAACTATATATAGTATGTAGTATGTAGTATGTACCTATTGTACCTCTACTAAATTGCTGCAGGTTTTTATTACAACAATAATTTTGTCCTACAATGCCTACAATTTTGAATTTACATTCGCTTCGAAAATGAATTGTAAATAATGTTCCAGAAACTTGAAAAATTTTAATTTATCAAAAAATGCAAAATAAAAATGTAATTCAAATAATCAATAAGATCCTACAAAACAATTTTTTCTTTTTACAGATACTTTTTAAAACACCAGATAAAATATAACATTGCATCAGAATCCTAGCTCTACTACTCTTAACTTATAAGTGTATATCGCGGTGATGCGTATATGGGATAAACTTTACTGTGGGAGCGTTGAAAGCCCCGCAAGTTATTGATGTGATGCTGCGTTTTCTATAGAAAATATATTAAGAATTCTTCCCTTTTACTTCGAGTGGAATACTATTAAACAGGAAACAGCGCATATCGAACAAATCTTATTAAATAGTTTTATTTTTATTATTATTTATTCGATAACACATGCACATAATAATTACATAAATATTAAATACATGATATATATTATTATAGGTACTGCAGAATTATCATTATATTAGGTAGGTATATGTTACATACTGATGCATTAGTATCTATTTATTATAAACCAAGGAATAAGATTTTATTAATTTTTAGTTTTCACAACAAAATACAGCTATAATATGTTTAAAAAAAAATTATTCGGGGGGAGGGGAGTTCGTAACCAAAAATGTTTTAAAATTAATCTTACGTGGACAACGAATAAAAAAAGGTTTGACTCTCCCTCCTCCCAATAAGGTAGTAATGTAATCGTGCCTGATCGGACCAGTAGTACAGCATTCAGTCCGAGTGCAACCGTATAGATAGTCGATAGGATGATACCTACTTTACGCGAATCGCGATTATATACCTGCATAAATATATGATACCATTGATACCTATGCAAACTCATTATAGTAACTTTGAGTAGGTACCGAATAGTATTTGAAGGGGGAGGGGGTGGCAGTTGTCTTCAATTGCACGTATTATACTATTATATAACACGAGTAGGTACGGTTATTATTATTTAATGAGATTATAATATTTTCATGTAAACCCGTCTGTTACGATATGTTTACTCAAATGATTATTTTATGAAGGAAAAATTTAAATATTATTCTCTCGTGTATACGGAGTAATTAAACAATCAAGTAAAGCTATTATTATACGATGTTTGAATATTTCCTTTTCTGTGCATATATCTATATCATACAATTATTACACATTTAGGTACTGTATACTTTTAGAGTCTTAGATGTGTGTGGTGTGGCGAGCTTACTCATTGTTAAATTTAAATTTATATATTATGTACATAATATATGATTATTAACTATATATATTATATAGTCATAGCACATAATATAGGTGTTAATTATACGTATTCATAGTATTGAGTACTGTTGCAATGTTTTTTTCAAAATCAGGCGGTTACCTATTAAATAATATGTAAATATACGTCATAAACATAATATAGTTTAGATTGAAACGGAATACCCACCTACAAACTAAGCGTAACAAAACCAAGAGCCGAATAAATATTCCCTACCCAACACCCTTAATGGTTCGATGGAGTAAATACTGAGACGCATGCTCTAATTTTATTGTGGTTTTGATATTATGTAATTATATTATAGTATGTATATTATAATTTCTAAATATAAAAAAGGTCATTACGGTTCATGAATATTCATATTATACGTGTAAGTAAATTACAATTAATTCATCATATGCATAAAATAATTTGAAAACAATTTTATTTTCCGTTACCTGGGTATAAAAATAATTATTCACTACTTTTATAAAATGTTAATTAACATTTTTATATAATTCGAATATAAAAACAAACAGGTTAAGTAAGTAATTGATTATAATTATACTACTATAAAATTTAGTGTGATACGACGATACGTATATTACCAATTGCAATAAGCAAGTCATAAGAGTTATGATTTAAGAACAAAACAATATACTTACCTACTTAAATGAAACACAATAAAAATCAAATAAATTCGTGTGTATAGTATCTACTTAAAATAAAATATGTTTATAATTCGAATCTATATCTTTTTAAACTTACATAACCTATTGTACATGATTTATTATTCATATCATAATCATAATAATTATGATGATAAATTATATAACATAATATTTATTATGCGATTAGGATGTCTATACATAAACAATAGCAGATAATAAACATTATATTTTACATTTTTAGCGTTAAAATAAAATTCATATAATTAATTGGTTAATTATATAGGACTATGATATTGTATAATGTCTATCTTGAGAGATACCGTCAAGACAAAATATTAATTTATATTTCATGTTACCCATTACCGAATATTATTTACCTTACGTTCTGAATTTGTCAAAATAATCTATATATATATTAGGTACATTCCGTCTATGTCGGGTGTCGGGTCGTAATATTTTATTGGGAATTTTTTTTTTCGTCTGTGCCTATGTGTACGCTATTAGCCGGTAAAACAACCAAAAATTGTTCGTTTGTTAATCGTGCTCATTGTGCATGTGTCTTTTATTATTATAATAATATATATACACACTCGTTTAGACTATAGAGTGAACATAAATAATATCGAGTCACGGGAAATCACGTCTATAATACGCTGCGGAAACAGCAGCAGCCTCATAACACGCAGGCGTAACTTATAATACGTACAATATATGACACTATAATATACATATATAATATATATATATACACACACGACACACGTCGTTGTACCTATATGTAATGAAACGCGAGGTGGGTAGGGGGATGGTGGAAAAGCGTGTCGCGATGTTTTATTATGCGTGGGAAGATTTAGATTACAGAACCGTATATATATATATGTATGTAAGTGTGTGTACGAGTGGAAAACAGGGCGCGAATTGCAGATGCAAAATTAAATCCGATAACGGGGCGAACGTTAAACAACTATAAATATACCGGACAATTTATTACCGTTGAGAGGGTCCCTTGTTCGCTACCGTGTGCGCGCCGATTGAAGATATTGTTTTTTACTTATTTATTCTCATTTATATATATACGAATATATATATATGATATTCATAATATATGCGTGTGAGTGGCATACACTTCTCTCTCTCTCTCTATTTCTCAATTTCTGTCTCTGTCTCTCTCACCCTATCTCTGTCTCCTTTCCGACTTGCATTCGTTTTGTTTGTATTATTATTTGTATTTTTTTTTTTTAAACGAACCGAGAACAGCCCCAGATGTCGGATACCGATACCCCCGAAGCCACGAAGCCAGTTTTTGCCGTATAGCCAGCGTGTGATAAACACGCCTTAAATCAATTACGGCTAACACTTGCTGCAAAGGTGTTGCCCGGTAATTACTGTATCTGCTGAGTTCATCTCGCCAACGGTGAACGGTGAACGGGTGGTTGTGGTGTGGGGAGAGGACGAAGGAAAGAAAGCATACACGCCGTTTCATTGCAGCACTGTGTATATAATATGCGTATAATATATATAGGTAGTATTATGTTCATATATGTGTCCTACACTTGAAACGTCGGGAGCCAATATATAAAATAGGAGAGAGAGAGAAAACGTCTTTGCAATCCGATAGTCTGAACCGATAATGCTCTGGAACTGTTGTTTACGAACCTATAGTGTTAAAAAAAAACACAACACACACAATGACATTACCGGTTACCGGATAGCGTTTAAATAATTATTATTCGTTTATTGGTTAAAAATATGTTGTTCCCAATGCGCGTCCAGGGGATCAGTGCAAGGCGATAAAATTCAGTAGACCTCGATAGCATATATTATTATTATATACGTTTATATTATGCATAATATACCTACTGTATATACGTGCACAAAGTTTAAAAAAACAAAGAGAATTGGATGTTATTAACAAGTTTTACGCAAAACAATTAATCTTGTATAAAACGATCTTGGTGATAATAACAAAATTCACTCAGTTAGCTATAAATTAAAATGCCAATGAATTTTCATACAATGTTCAATTGCGATACAAAGCAAATAATAAAAAATTTTTATTTCTTACGAATTTATTATTAATTTTTTTTTTTACTGTTTAATCGGATATTTTCACACGTATCTATATGTAATAATATTATATAAAAATACACGAAAGTAGATGGTACTCTAACGAATGATATCCGCAGTATGCATTATAGAAAATGCGCTTTATAATTCATCAATGTGTTATCTTGATGAACAGTCTTAAAAATACAAATAAAGGAGCTAGTATATTTTTTTTATTTTAGGATTAAATTTCATTGTATTCGCAAGGGAAATAAATTATATTTAAAACACGTTTCTGTTTTAATTGCCTGTCTTCGAGTTAGTCGAAAACCATTAACGGTCATTGAAGGTGGTCGATATTATTATGTTAATATACCTACATTTATTATAAAGGGAGAAGGAAGAATCCAAGAAAGATGCATTTTCATCAATACAGAAATAGACACTTTATACCTAATTCTTTTCATTTTTTTTTTTATGAGTTTGAAATTTCGTATCGCAAAAATTGAATTTCAATTTAAATCTTAAATCTTAACATAACTGTTTTATCTATTTATTAATAATAATGAATTATTTTCTTTGTAAAATTCATATGAAAATCTGAAATTATTTTTATAAAATATTTATTTATATACTTATAACTATAAGCCATAGTAGAAATTATTTAAAAGAACATAATATACTATTAAAGTGACCTATGTATCTAAAAATAATTTGTAAGTAATAAAATAAATTAAAACAATTAGGTACAATAGTATTATTTATTTCAATAAATGATTATTTTAATGTCTTTTCCATAATTTTTTTTTTATTTAATAAGAAAATATACAACTATACAATTAAGCACAACAAGTAATAATGATGAAGAAGATTACATAACATGAAAAATGGCACGATGTAGGAGGTTCCCAATGAAGCTACCTACTTGATTTTCCATAATTTAAAAATAATTTGTATCATTATTCGTTTAAATGTAAATTAAAATATTTATTTGAAATAATAAAATATTGTTTGGTATTTCGTTTATTTATACATAGATAATTTGTTTTTGTATCTTGATTGCTTACAATATTGTATAAAAAAAGTTAATTAAATAAAAATATATAACAACGCTTTAAACATTAACAATTAAGAAATTGACATATCTAATTCATGCAGAATTATTTTCTTATCAAATGTGTACCATTTTGTTTTTATATAGACATATAATAGTATATTATAGCAATTAACTTTTAAATAATTAATTACGCAATGTAACATTGTACATCATTTGATGAGTATTATGACTTAAATAGGTCTCATATAAATTGAAAACGATTAACCGACGGCGGACATCAAAGAGATACAAAACGTGGAGTCTAGTAGTTCGTAATATAAGTCAATAGAATTTGAATGTCGTAAATAAGGGAGAGCAATGAAAATACTAATTATTATCGTTCACGTACATTTTTATGTGAGCAATAAAAAATGGCATAACAACTGTCTTGGCTCGTTTTTATACATTAATCCTGACCATCAATGATGTTTGAAAACCGCTTATCTGTATACTAAACTGTATCATACTATGCAAAGATAAATACAGGAATACACTGTCGATTTAGTGTGCCCAATGTCTATATATTTGTATATGATGGTGGTTAAATTGTGAAATGGATAAACTATTATAGGTACCTATAAAATATGATTAAAATAAATGTTTTATTGGATAACAAAGAAGATCTATAATTGTGAATAAGGACTATTTCTGTAGCAAAAAAATATGAATAAATTGTAATGAACTATTCAAAAAAAAACCGGTTGCGATGAAAGGTCATTACCATAAATAACATATAAAATGACTATTGACCAGACACATATATGAAAACATCTAGACATCAACGGTGAAGCATACAGTATATTGGTGAATTATTATAAAATGTGCATGTATAAATCATAATTGATTTCTCGATGTTGGCTATAGTTTTATTTCCTTAAAAATTAAGAACTAAACTACATATTTTGTTTTTTGCACATTTTTAATATTTAATATCAAATATAAATCATTACCTATTTCTCAATAAAATAGAATGCATTGCGTTTATATCTTATTTATTTAGTTACTCGTTTTTATTATAATATTGTACTTATTCCTTTTAATTATTCTCAGTAGGTAAACCATACTTTTCGATATTTTAGTTAAACATTTTTTTTAAGCGTTTTCCACTAAAATCAACTTTGTACGTAGGTACCAATTTATATCATGTCATATTATTTTTATTCCCTGTACCTAATATTACCACCACTAATTTAGCGAATGAGCCGCTTAGAAGGCTGGTTACAAACGCAAATGTTGGCCCAAATTTTTAAACGTATATTTTTTTTATTATACTTAAATTTATAGTTAATTTAATATCTATTAAGTTTCAATATTTATTTTTCACTAAAGTTTATTTAATCAGTTATAATTTAAGCACTATATATTGTTAATGTAGGTTAGCAAATTGTAGGTTTATTCTTGTGTTAAAAAGGTCCAGCCCGTTTAAATAAAATACAATATTTGATTAAATAATAATAATTAGTCGTACCTATGTATACTAAATTAACTTGTTTTTTAGAGTAATTTGTATTGTACCTAATACAGAAAACTTAACTATCAATTCAAACAGGTATCGAATATAAAATAAAAGCTAATACAATGTTAATTATACCTAATCATTACTCGTTACATACGACATACCTATACTTGTATACACAATTTATCGATATGCATATATATATTATATTTACCTATTGATTTATTTAATTATAATCATTATACTACTACTATCAAATAGAGCATATTATTCGATAATTTATCGCTTGTTATTAGCGTGTAGTCAATATATTAATTATTTATGGTCGAATTTAATATCTAACACCTTAGAAATATATTATATTGATTAGATTTTAATTGACGCAAATAAAACAACCTTAATCTCTTGTACTAGATATCGTATCGTATATAGTATATACCAAATATTTGCGAAATATCAAATAGTAAAATGACTCAATTTATAAAATACTTAAGATTTTCGTGACGACCGCGAGAGTTATTATTGGTCATTGAAATCGTCTAGTCACGAAGGCCTCTTCTTACACGCGGAAAGGATATTATACAATAGTATATATAGTATATATAAATATATATATATATATATATTGTGTGTGTGTGTATGCGCAATGTATATAGTATAAGTATAATACTATGGTGTGAATTTAGCGTGCAGATACAAAGTTACGTGTCCTTCCCCTCCGAAATCATCACGTCGTGGGTCATCTGCGTGAAATAATAGAATATAATATAAACAATACAAACACCTTTTTACGCTCATCCAACATAAAAAAAATCTGTGTTTCTTTAACTCTTTGCAGAAAATAAATAAAACACTTGCACTTGATTATTGTCTCTGGTATAATTTGTTTTCTTTTTAAACGAACTAACGGGCTTTTTTTGTACCGCGTATTTATATATATACATACGTTGCATAATAATATAATAATAATACGTAATAACAAGGGGGCTTTCGTTGGGCAGGTAAAAAGCGTCCATCGTCGTTTGAGTTATAGGTTCAGTACCGGCGGCGGTGGCAGTGGCGTCCCATCCATTATCCAGATTACGAAATCGGTGGCGGTGGGTCTCGGTGGTGCAAAGGGCTCGGGGAGAATATAAACGTACCTATATAAAATTTATAAAAACGAGACCGGTCGCCGTAAAAAGTATAGCGGCGACCGTGGCGTGGGCGAAGGGGAATGTACGAAAACGGGGCGCCGCCGCCGTAAGTTTAATTTCCATAAACCCGCATAATATGTTCGTACGTATATAAATAAACCCTTACGGTACACACATAATAATATAATAATATACGAGCATATAATATTATTATTTTATTATTCCTCGACTCAAAATATACGCCACGCTTATATAATATTACATGTATATGTATAACGCATACACCATTGCTATTATTATTATGCGCTACCCTCGCCGGAGCCTTTGACGATTTTCCGGTGCTGCCGCCGGCGTCGGGGTCGTCGTGACATTATATATTACGGAGAAAACGTTGCGGTACAGCGAGGGGTGTAGGGTGAGCCGTCGGAAAGCGCGCGCGCGACGCACCGCACCGCACCAATGGGGCGTCGCCGTGCGGCATATAAAGGGATCGCGTGCCGTTCGCGGTCTCGCCCGTATTACAATTTATATACTTACATATTATATATATAGTGTATATACACACAACTTTAGTTATATACGATATACATATAGCAGCGGCGACGGGGGGGGGGGGAGGAGGAGGGGCGCTAGAAAGTCGTATTGATCATTGGGAGCATTATGTACCTAAGTGTGTGTGTGTGGTGTACATAGTTAGGTAAGTGTATATTTTGTGTGTGTTTAAATATACGTATATATACTCATGCGGTTCCTGGTCGTGCCGTTCCGCCGCTTTTGAGGTCAGACCCCCTCGCACGGGACGGACGCCCCGCGATTGATTTTCCACAAATGATTACTGTACCTATATAAGGTAATAGGTGCCTACATATATTATACAGGCTGACGACACCGGTACGCAAGTTTTCCGTTTTAATATTTATATATTATATACACACGAGTACAATAAGGTAGCTGATATTTTATGTATAACACTATAATATAATGTATGCATTATGACATGTATAATAGTATATTATACTATATGACCGATACATTCCATCTAAACTGTTTCAGTAGGTACTCTTTAGTATGCCCATAACGTGTAGCTTAAACGAGTTTAATATCACATACGTATATTTTATGTAGGAAGGGGTACTATAATACGACTACAATTATTTAATATGTGACTGTAATCTAATTATATAGGAACAATTGCAATTTGTATAAATGCAAGTCCAAATTGAGAAAATATTGGGCCCCCCAAAAGCAAAAAAAAGAATTTATTCGATCAACTCAACTATACTCTAATGATTAAATAATAAATATAATATAGGTAGTAGGTGCCCACTTAAATGTGTATTGGCATTTTAGTTTTTACGATGGATTATCGATAACTTTGAAGGCCTCCAAACTATCACAGCAGCCCCGACTTATATACTCTCTTAATCCGGAATTGCGGGTATGTGGATCATGATGAATACAAAAACCGGTCATTTGTCTCTTATATGCACATAATATAATACGTATAATATAATATATAATACACAGGCCCTGCGGTTTACGGTCGTCATCGTCGTGGTTGTAACGGTCTAACTCGCCTCTTAAATACGCATTTATTGTGTACCGTATTGTAGACCACACGACGAGAGTAAAATGTTCGACACCTATACTTTAACTATGTATAGGATTTGTTGTGTTAAATGTGTCGATCCGTCTACTATTTCTTTTCGAATTAGTTTCAAAATACCTATGCTTCTATTTACATATAGGTACGCATAACACTATTATTATATTGTATATTATATATATATCTATTATAAGTTATAACACGTGAGTTACGTTACACTTTCAACGGTCGAGCGTGCAGGTTATATATAAATATTAATATATTGTTCAAATACTGAAGTTAATCGTATTAGACGTGTGGTGTTTTTTTTCATTTTATCGTCTTAATTCTAATTTTACCAAAAACCTTTTGTCCCTGACTCGAGTACAGTGGAACGAAGAAAAAATGTATACATATATATATATGTTATATATTCCAAAACTACCGGTTTATGGTTAATCGCGGTCCGATAGAGGTCCAGTGGTTACGGTCGTGTTGGGTTTCCGTTCCGCGTCGCAGAAAAACCAGTCTTGGTAGGGTGCTTAGACGGTAAAAATATATATTCGCCAAAACCAAAGAGATAATCCGTCACAGGTAACTCGATCCGATAGTGTTACCCAGACTACCTTGTCACTGGTTGTCTTTTGAAACAATTGGAACGACCGCGACGGGTTCTCGTTTCATCGCGCCCCAGCTTACTCCTTTGGTATACCATATAATTACAATTCTTTGCCAATTAATTTTTTTTTACTCTCCACGTATTATGTCGGTAAACAAATGATATCAGCGAATAATAAAAATAATTACGGTTATGCACGATGAATCTTGTAGGTCACTTTATAATAAATACAAGTAAGTTTTATATTTTTAATTCAAATTTTACGAAAAAAAAAAATTAAATATACTTTATAAGTTTATAACATTATGTTTTATACATATTGTGTATTTAAATACTCGTACATATAACTTGCAATGTAATCGCATCGGTCAATAGAGAAAGTGAAATTGTATTATAGGTGGCAAAAAAAAATAGTAACTATGATCGTATAAGATCAATTGTAATTGTATACCTAAAGGCTATAAATATTGCCTATATTACCTATTTATTAAGCACTTTGATGATATAAATTAACTTAAAATTGTTTTAAAAAAATAAAAAGTATAAGAATAAAGTGTCAAGAGATCTAAAATAAATTAATATCCAGTCTTTTAAAGTAAATACCTACCTATAAATTAATACAACATATTATGAAAACATTTTTTTTTTAAAAACTATTTTAGGGTAAGATGTCGTAAATGTTATACTTTGTTAAATAACTAATTATTTTTGTTTTTTAAATTTAAATCGAAATAATGTATTATAATTAACCGTAATTAACACAGTTTTTGTACACATGATTGAAGTATAATTTACATAAATATTAAATGTAGTATACAATTACTTGATTAAATATGAAATAACTAAGAAATAAATTCTATACCATATATCAATTTACAGTCAATGCATTAGACACCGAAAAATTGTTGGGGAGTACATTCTTGCATAAATTACTTGTATGGTATTAAAATTAATACATATATTATATTATTCTATAGGTTCTTCGTTTTTATGACAAAGTATAAGGTCACATTGTAGTTTTGAACGGTCCATTGTTCAAAATGCGGGTAAAAATGTACATTGCTGAACGCGAACACTTTATACTATTATATAATATATTTTATATTTTATACACATAGAGATAGAGTAGGTATGTAAATATAAACATGGCATGACAAATTATATTAAAAACGTTATAAAGTTCGATGAGATTCAAATGTTATTAATTGGTATCTGACATATTTATATATAATTATATAAATAATTTGGTAGGTACCTACCGTCAATATATAATATTATATAGTCAATACCATCTTTGACGAATTTTGATCTCAATTTAGTTGAAATTGTATAAAACTTTAAAACATTTTTATTACAATTATTAATTTGTCTGGACTTTAGACGTATTTATATTGTAAATATAATACATATATACTTAAAACTATGACACATTGACAATATGTTACTATAATACTATGTATGTTTGTACGTATAATATACTACTGCGAGTTTCTGCGATGTGAAATGAATATTTTTATCCGACAGTACTTGTACAAAGTTTCGTATTTTAATGTTCGACCGTATAAAGTTTCCTAGAAGTAAGAACGACAAGGTAGATGAAGACAAGGGACTGGGAGATATGTGGCCCAGTATCCTATATACAATGGATCTAAACTTATTTTATCAATGCCTAATTATCTATTTTACAAAGATGTTTCCAATACGATCTACCACTGGTCTTGCACCACTAGTATACCTCTGAAAATACACAGTGATTCAAAATTCTTTATACGATTACGAATCAATATAGATCAGCAACCGATAGGTACTCCAACTCCATTGTAAAAAATAAAGATAAGATATAGTATCAAGTTTAATTTCGTTATTTTTTTTTGTTTTGCTGATCTAATAAACGTATCTGTATTGAACATTTGTATCACACTACCTATATTAAAGCTTGACTACCCCTGTATCATATTTTTTTTAATTATTAAGAATTTTTTTTAAGTTGGAAGAAAACGTATAAATCACCTTGTAGTATACTATAGTTAGTAGTTACCTTGTTATTGCGAATATAATCAAATAATATGATTAAACGATATCTATAAAAATATACAATATTCAACAAAATTTAATTTAATTAGATAAATATAGAACCTGCCCGGTGTGCTGCAGTAGACTACACACCCTGGCCTTGGATGAAGGTGATTTACACGGGGTGGCTAGGATTATTATTTAATCTGAAAGTGGTGAATCATTGCATATTTACATTCTATAAAAACGATTTGAAACTTAGATATTTATTTACAAATTACTATTAGTCACGACAACGTAAATATTTTTCCGACGAGGTTGGGTAGAAAACCACACAATAAAATCTACCACTTCTGTTGAATATTTTAATCCTGTATTCCTGTGATGTATAATATGAAGTATTAATGTATTATATGTATTTATCTTATATAATATTATATATAAAATACTACCGCACTCTATACTCGTTATCTGTGCACATCATTCGTATATTATTTAACACGAGCTCAGTCAGTGACAAATTTAACAGCTGTTTTTGTTTTACAAAGCCGATAGAGGTTATATTAAAATTAAATCTAAATATTAGTTTTGCGTTAAAAAAAATATATTTAACTACACTTGTGTTTCGAGGCCCTTTTATGAGTTCGTCGACTGCCATTTACTCTAATTTTCCGCCGGGACGAACACCAATAACACGGTGTTTGCGTAAAAACTGTATCTGCATAACAATATTATTATACGTAACGTATGTCGTACACTTATAACACCGCTTTCGTTTATATAATATAGGTAGTAGATACTTTAATAGTATATAATATAGCGTCAGTGTAGTATAGTGGTTCGCTGAGGGAGGAACTAGTGAATTTTGGCTGTAGTTAGTGGGTGGGTGGGTGGATGTTGTTCTGGGGAACGCACTGCCGACGACAACGCGAATATCCGGCGGTATCTAAATATATTATTATATAAACGCCGTCTTTTTCACCCGCCCCGGAACCGGTACCGAGCTGCAGTATCGAGCAGTTCACCGAGACGAGACGATCCAGATTCTCTCTCTCTCTCTGCCTCTACCACTCTCACACACACTCTCGCTCCGAATGAAATCGCCACAATGCGAAAACGCTTTGCGAACGTAATGGACCGCGACCGCGGGAGATACAACAACAGCGACGGACACTGCGCTTTATTGTCATATAATCATTATTTTACCGTTAAGCGGCCAGCAATAACTATGTAAGCCGGGCGGCTACCCCCCAACGGAAAGCTGACACACGCGCCGCCCGGTCCATTATGCGCACACGTACGTACGGCATTTCCATTATTTCGTTCTGTTTGACCGGAACATTAACACGCGCGCACCATAAAAGTACACACACCATTTATGTGGCCGGCGGACACTGGTCAACGCGCTTTTGTGCGTCGGGGTTTTTGTGCGACGGGGTTTTTGTGGGTCGGGGGTTTTTGTGCGTGTTTTGACGTTTCGTATATTATTATAATATCATCATCATTATTATTATTGTATGCGCGTGCATAATATTGGCGCGCGATCGATTAACCTCCGCGATCGGTTTGCGCGTTTACGGTACCTATTATTGTTGTTGTTGTTGTTGTTGTTATTATTATTACAGAGCGAGAGGGCGATCGATGAGGAAAAAATCATAGTGAATAGACGTAAAACCGGGAACGTTATATTATTATTATGAACTATTATAATTTATAGGTACACATCACCGGCCGGTCGCCACCGGTCTACACGCATTTGGCTTCTGTCAATCGGATTTACAAGGTTTCATTTTGTAATCCTTTGATGGTAAATATTGGGGTAGGCCACACTAAGTGACTCGCGTATAAATATAGACGTGTCTATTATATATATATTTATAGTGAGTGTGTCGTGTGTATCTCTGTGTTTTCAATGGTCACGACATAACATCGCGAGTTAAATCGATTTCGTAACTGACACAAAACTGTGCCAAAAACTATTTCGCATATAATATATACATAGATTATGTATACACTGATAAGTGATAGGCTAACTATTTATTTTTTTTAATTTACCAAATTGTGTCTTCCACAAGACACAACATTCAATTGAGTTAGAATTTCGCAAATTTTAGTACGGAAGTATAATAAATATGGTAAACTTGAGATTTGTTAAAAAAATATACATTCCAAGGTTATATTAAATTTTCTAGGGCAATAGCTCTTGTCATAAGTACTAATTTACTTTTTTATTATAATTTATTTATTAGATTCTTATACCTTTTAATTCATATTTATATAGACTTATATAAATACTTTGTACCCATTATACATATTATTTACTTTGTAAACGTTTTTATATATACCTATATGGCTATAAATACAATGGAAAACATTTTAACAGATTATACATGTGGTTGTGTCAATTACGATATAATTTGTGGTAAAATATTATAACCTAATACATCGTAATTCAGTCGGTTCCCTTTTGTTTATATGACGGTTATTATTATTATTAACGCCGCGGGGGTAATATAATGAAGAAAGTTACAATTAACAAAAAGCCATAAAGTATGAACGATACAGTCGATATATACACTCTGTTGGATATTAAAAATATGAGTTTTAATCGCAGTAAACTAACATTACACAACATAATGTGTCTTGAAGAATACGTCGGGCGAATAAATGCGTTTGTATAGTATTTTTTAAAAACATAAACAATATACCGTTTCTGAACATGAGATATTCGATTTAAAATGTCCGGTTTCGTAAATACTGTGCACACGATCTTAATGAATTCTGTCGAGCGAATACTGCAACAATCTTCAAGTTTACAGAGCAGGAGGGGCACATGGAATAATAATGATACGAAGTCCAAGAAGAAAAAAAAAATGAATAGTATAGGTATAATGGTACATCATAATATTGTATATTATAATACTAGCCATATAAACAGAGGTACATTTATTATTATTCTTAAATGTGTATCAATGAGTATACCGCCACAAGGGGTCCTCCAGCCAAGCATATATCGCTAATTATTAATGAAAAACGGAGCATTACAACAGGTTGAGTAGGCGAACGGTGGCTAACATAATTTTGTTCCGACTGTGTAGCCAATAATGTATCATGTCCCACAATAAAACAATATTCCAGGAGTCGACAGACGGCTACGCCGGCAGCCGTTTCAATAGTACCTACACACACACAAATACACATTATTATAATATTATGCATGCACATTTGCCGATATTAAAACCAACTAAACTAGTTTCTGTTATTAATTATTATTGTTACTATTTGTTAAATTAATAGTGCTTGAATAAAGATACATAATATTATACCGTATACGCGTACAAAACTTTTTGTATAATCTCACAAAATTTAGTACAACGTTGGACACGTGGGAAGTACAATTTGTCAGTATCTCTACGTAAATAAAATATATTACCTAGATACTACAACGAAGACCAAAAACAAAAATGTCTAAAATATATAATATTATACATATTTTTATATTTATGTATTTCTATAAATAATTTATATAAATCCATGGTAGTGCGTATAGATATCATCGTCGAAATATACGCCATACTAAATTTTCGAGAAATTAACACTAAAAAGATTTAATGCACACACACAATGCGTCTACGCATATGGTAGGTATATAAATTCAGCCTTCAGAGAGAGGTCACAACCAGACAGGTCTTCCGAAGGACAATATTCTAATTATTATAACAACATTTATTATAATTAAATGCATTTATACTATTCTATATAGATATTAGATTCGTATATATATTTTAATGTTTTATTAACTGTTATATAACCAACGTTATCACTTCTCAAAGTGAACACATTCTGCACAATTTACCGGATAATGAACTATAATCTTTATATTATATCTGGTAGTATGTATTAGTCACTACTCATCATTCAGAAAAAAAAATTTGGAAAAAATTTTTTTTGAATTTGCATTTATAGATTAGTCATTATAAAAAAATATAATTAAGGTAATTAATAAAAAGATTTAATAAAATGTATTGAAATTACTAATATTATGAAATAATTGCCTCAATCGTATACAAACTATATAAAATATTTATAATTGTGTTGATTTTTTACAATCTATTGTGTCCTTACTACTATATATTATTATATGCTATGGACAATAGCTTACATAAATCCTGCTATATAAAACACTATTGCACTTTGAGTCTGCTAGTTTTTTTTAAATAAAGTTTCCTGACAAAGTAACTTGGCCATCCAATCAAGTTTAGATAGTACTTAATGTTATTAGGATACAATTTATTTTAGATAATATAACAATAGATAACAAAAAATATTTACAATCAGTTACAACGTTTTTTCGTTAGAACGTGGTAAAAGAAAATATTCATCAAGCTATACTTGTGCAGTTATGTGATGTTACTGCATACCAAAATATTTGTTCATAGTATATAATGTTTGGTATATTACTGCACTAGTGCATGTCCTTCGGTGCAGTAGTAAAGTCTTGGGTATGTTGGATATCTATAATCACCAGCAACATGTCAACACAGCATGCCATTAAACACATTTTTATGATAATAATATAATAACATTGCATTGAAGTTTGCCAGGTCGCGGATTTAACATCCGGGTACCTATATTTTTCATCAAATAAAAAACAATTTTCATTTTTTTTGTGAAATATCAGTTTTTAATTCTTATACACCTAGGAAATTAATTTTAAATCGTTCAATATAATTAATAATTATTGTTGTAATTCATATGTAAATATGTAATTAAAAACCGTTGTGGTCTACCATAAAAAACAGTTTTGTTGTGTAAAATTATACGATTTTAAGTGTCCGTTATTATGTTAACTTTAATTTTTAATAAATTTATGTATATACAAATCAAAACGTATTCGAAACACTGTATAACTTTACCGAAATGTTGCCGACACATATATATTCGGTTTATAGGTAAATTAGGTATATAGTCGGTACCTGACAGTGGCTGGCAATTATTCTCGCAAGCTGACCCTGTCAATTATTATAATACGGTGTGTAATTTTTAAGCCATGTGCGGGGTGCCCTTGTAAAAGTTTTTGAACCGTGACTATCGAAAGGGTGGTTTATCCTGGGGAATAATGCTAATTAAAATATAAGAATATTCATAAAAAAAATAAAATTATTTCGTACCAACTTTGAATAAACTTTGAGTGCTATTATAATAATAATAGAACAAGTTAGTTTATGGTTTTTTATTCACCTGGGACAAAATGTTTTATGACTGTCGCGTAACATGTACGACATCAAAAAACAATGAATAATAGTATAATAAGTAAAATTACGTATTTTGAATGGTTTTTTTTTCGTGACCATGCAAAAGCGACCCCCTCGGGTACGCCAAAACAAAGTAGTACCTGATCCGAATGGTCGAGATTCATTTACATTACAGCGTCGTCGACTAGGTGCAGAAACGCTACTGTGAGTTATGCCCACAGGAAACCGGTCGGTGTGCGGCCCGTGTTTTATTGTATATACATTATACACACGTATACGTATATTATTCGTAAAATAATAATAATACCTTAGGCGTGTATATATATACGTATTAATTATTATTATACAGTTGAACGGACAGCAGAATAAAAAAAAATAAAGAGAGAGACGACAGCGGCGTAGACTGGCCCTGCTGCTGTAGCAGCAGCTGACGTGTGACCGTTTGGGACATGATAGCGGGCCGCTGGTAATTACACCTAAACCGTATAGGTATAATGTCCTAATGACAGATATAAATCAAACGACCAGATGTTTTGGTGGCAGGCAACCCCTCCCCCACCTCCTTTTACCTTCCCCGCGATGATGTCATCGCCCCCACCTCTCAGTATACGCCTTCTTTCCCGAGCTAGTTGGAAATTAATTACTTTAAATTGTAATTGTTTTTTTTTTCGGTGGAGAATCTATTATGTAAGTCGGACAACGCATTATAACAATAACTGCAACTGCAATACTTACTGTACATATTGGTACATATATGTTACCGGATATAGTGTATATGCACATCATAATTCTATGAGTCTATACTGTAGTCTCGATATTTATTATATTTTACGTACCTACACAGATATATTAAATTTGGCTACATACTTAAAATAAAATATAGTGTAGGTACTTATTATTCATACCGCCATCTTATTATAATATGACCGAAGGTAGAAACTATAAAGATTTAATTATAATTCGAATATTTTGGAGTATCAATTTCTGTATTGATTTCGCAAATTAGTTGTCAACAATACATAACTTAAAGGTTTTCGTACGTATTAATGTATATGTAAACATATGTAGAAGATATATATAGTGTTAGTTGTGTTTCGGACTAACCAAATTATTTTGCGGTCATGTTATACACGACAAAAAAAACAACTTAACAGAAACCGTATAAAAACATGGGAATATTCTGGTTTCCATTCCAAAATCGAACGTATTTGCGATGTCAATATTTTTGAACACTGTATGATGAATGTATTTTATCGTACAATAATATATGCTAAGAAAATACAACAAAAATAGTCAATAATAATACTGTAGTAACAGTTCACTGCACCGCTATAGTGTAGGGTGTAACTAAAATACTACAGTTTACTAAAATTCCCGTAATGCATACGAGGCTATAAATTACACATGTCTTTACTATTATCACGTAATGTATCACGTCTTGCATTCTGCTGTAACGAGAATGAAACACTAGCAACTGATCAAATATACATACGATTATTCTACCACAGCAGCTACTTTACATTGTATTTTATGGTCGTCCAAAACTGTATGTGGTCTCATAAGTCATTGATTTCGTTCGGCATTTATACATGTTTATTTAGTGAAGTTCTCGAGCAATATTTTTTATAGTATAGTTTTTTATACATACTGTATAGAAAGCTATTATTTTTCAACAAAATTAAATTATTATTTTAATTTGTTTCTTGTCAATATTCGTTTTATTTAAATAAACGACTCATAAAAGCAATAGTATAATAACTATAGCGTTTTTATATATTTCATTATTTTAATTATCATATAATAGTAATATTTTGGATAACTGACAATTTATTTACATGCTCTATATGACTATATGATTATGCATAATTATTGTGCTAAGATAACATAAAATATTCTACTACACTGCATTTAAAATTGTATTAAAGTCGGCAGCTGTCAGTTTTGTTTTGAAGTATACGTACTTCCTAATTTTATATTCCTCTAGTTTTTACAATAAAAATAAAAATATTATTGTTTTCTTTAAAACACCATAATACAATTATATAAAATAAGTAAAAGCGATAATTTGTTTTTTTATATTCTTACTATCTACAAGGAATTCACATATAATATATGTAGGTATTTCATTTATAAGTCTAATGTAATATAGGTATTGTATTTTTGTAAAATTGTCAATTTTTTTTTCTCTGAGCATAATTAAAACTACATTTTAGGTTTTAAAAATGTATAAATTATAAAATACTCAATCTTTTACAATGCTTAATAATCTGGGTAGTTAATACTCTTTAAAAAATATATTTATAAAAGCACTTTACATACATTTTTACAATATATGTGTATTTATACGTTTGTATTAAATAAGTTATTAACAAAAAAAAAAAATAATTAAAATTATTACTTTATCATATTATCTAACAATTTATTATTATATATGTACATTTACTTATAATTGTATATTTATATAATATTAAGTGAATAAATACATAAATTATACAAAATAGATGCATGTGTTTAGTGCGTTCATGGACAATGGACACCATGGTACATTAATTAATGCAACTAATATCCTAAAATATCCTACCAGCTATACCAATATACTGAATGTTTAAGTTAGCTGATAATTCAGAATAACCATAAAAACATAAAAAAAAATTACTCGAATAGTAGGCATAAAAAAGACAAAATACAATATTTAAAATCTATTACCTATTTATATGTTTCATGCCATCTATATACCTACTTAAATATAAGAGTTGTATTTAAAATACTTAACTTTATATTTGTATTATGTAATTATGTTTTAATTAGGTATATTATGTACTCGTATTATTTTGATTTTTGAGAGATATTTTAACTTAATCGTAGTTATACATCTTTAAAAACAATAAAACTGTGTTTTTGGAAAGTATGAAAAAATTATTATAAAAATCAATGATTAATCCTCTCATGCGTAGTGCGTACATTAAATAAAATATATTTCTATAAGCTGTAAATCTTTAAATTTCTCAAACATTTTTTAAAATATTGCTTGTAATAAAATGGAACTAAATTCGACGTTCAAAATGTTTCCTTGTGCGTTAAAAGAATCGATTGGTCGATTAAATTAGTAATTCAAATTTTGAACGATCTACTTGTATGCTATCTTTTAATCGCGGAGATTTAAAAATAATGATTAAATTTTATGTGTTTGAACGGGCAGAATTTGTGATAGATTCAATGTACGAACATTTATTTTCACAAAACATAAGTGTAATGTGTAAAACATAATATCTAATACCACGGTTAACAACATAATATGGAAAAAACGGTGCGTGGTGACCGACGCAAATTCCACAGACGTAGGTACAATTTTACTCTCATTTGGCATTTAAATAATGTGTTCGTGTGGGCTAATAATATTTATATACACACATAATATAATACGTATGTATATATAATATATAATATAATATACAAACATATACTAAATATCATTATAATATGCTACATAATTCACAACGCAGTTCCCACACGTCGATATTGTAGAAAGAATAGGACGCGTCGTGTGGTGTTGCGGGGTAATGCACCGCGAAGGGAATAAAACATCTCGAAAGTCATAAAAAGATATATGATATTATTTTTATTACAATAAACACGCCGTGATCGCAGCTGGATAACGTCATGTTCAAAATGACCACGATAATTTTTTACAACATAATACGTCTTCACCCTTGATGTATCTGGGACTTCATATCCGGCGGCGGCGGCAATGGCTGCAGGGGGGACGAAATCCAGTTTACGTGGTATTTCGCCGAAATATTATTTTTCGAGCACGCGTACCGATATGTGTATACGTAATACGTATAAACTATAATATATTATGTATAATAATATATGCGTATTTTATATGTATATATTATATATGTATAAAGGTAGGTACTACCTGGTGGCGGCAGCGATCCAGAGAAGTGATCGGTAGCGGTGGGAGAGTGGAACGAGGGAGACACAAATCGTTTATTTGTGACCGAAGGGGTGGTTGTGGTGGATAGGGGATGATTTGTTTTGACGCCAGGTGCCCATGGTAACTGGATTACATAAACGGCCGCGGTGGGATCGCGTGCGACGAGCGGTTTTTCGACGCTAGCACCCTCCCCATGCGATACCCCCTCCACCCCTTACACTTCCACCACTATCACCTACCAACATCAATTCTCCAACACCCACATGTGCAGCCAATGATACAATGTATAAACGTACTGTGTGTGTGTTTACCTGCGAAAATTCGGTGCTGGATGAAACATGTGAAAGCCGAGCTCGTCGTCGCACGTGCATTGCCTGGCGGTTGCAATAGCGGTGGGGTAGTCTTCCTCACAAGTTTTATTTTTTTATATCAAAAATCTGACATGTGATCTATTTATGTCACTTTACAAACGGGTTGCGGGTCGCACGGTGAAAAAAGCAATTCCATCGCCACCGCCCCTATCCCCACCTTACGCACGCTAAAGTTTCCCTCAAAAACTACATCGCGCGTAGGTTAGGTACATGTACGAAGTATATAGGTAGTTACTACGATAAGTTTAATAAAAATCGTACGTCACGGGCAAAGTTTATGAATCCGGTTTTATTACATACGGAATCATGGTTTTTTTTTTTATAATTTATTTTTTTATGTGTATATAATATAATATATACGTACAACTGATAATTCATAAATAATAAAACATTCATACCGTCCAGGCAAAGACCGCTGTGTACACAATAATAAATAATTTTCGTCCGGTTAATTAAAGCAAAACCACTGAAAGACCGTCGGGATAAAAAGGACGAACAAATGTGTAGAAGAGAGTGAGCGAGAGGGAGATGGGGAGCAGGATGAAAAGGGTATGCATACAGACCGAAGAGTTGGAGGTAATAAACTAGGCTCGTTAGTTGTCGTTTTAAGGTGGGGCGCCGATGGGTTACGATTTGTTTGGGATGTAAATAAGCCATCACCAGCGGGCGGCCGATAATTTTTATCATTATTTATTTATTTGTCTTTTCGTTATTTATTTACTATATGGATTTATTGCGCAAAGCACACACCGCGCGATTTGCTTTTTACAGGGTTCTTATTTTTTAACGAACATGGCGCTCCAGTGGAGAGAAAAAATGCAATAGATCACTTATTATTTATTTTTCATAAAAACCAAAAAAAAATTTACATATTCCCACGCCTAATTCTAATGATTTTACAGTTTAAAAAAAAAAAAATAAAACATTTCGAATGCCTTGAATAAAGACACTTAACATACTAAAATATATACATACGAAAATAGTTTTATTATTTCACTCAAATTCAATAATATTTTATTTAATGGCTTTCGAAACCTCATATTCTAAAAAAAACACTAAAAATAGTTGTTGTGTTTCAAACACAGATCTTTAAAAGATCTTTTTAGTTTTACATAAGTTACAATTTAAAACCTCTAACACATGTTTATATTTTTCAATCGATAATGTAACATGGAAAATAAATAGGTATAATCAAAATATAATATTTACCTATTTCAAAAATGTTGGTAAGTACGATAAGAAATTCCAAAATTTTATATTATTACTTACTATATTTTAATCATGTATAGGCGAGAAATAAAATATAAATATATTAAAACCCGTAAAAATTAAAGTTTTTGTTTATCATTCTACCAGACGAGATTAATACGATTTTTAATTGTTGGATATAATATTTAGTAGCTTGAATGATTCAAATCGGAGTACCTATCACCTACATAATAAAAAAAAAAAAAACAATAACGAATGGATAAAATGCACAAACGGATTAATGTTTCTGGCTATTTTATAACGTCATGCCTCGAGTAATCTGGATAATTTTGACATTGGTATGCAAATTATCGACTAGTATTACTATAGCAGTTAACTTAAAACACATGACAAAGAGTAGATCTACACTCGTTTCGATTTTATTAGGGTTAAACAGCAAGGAAATCATAGAAAAATCTGATTAAAATGTTTATGTTTTGAATACCGGTTTTAAATTTGTATTCTATACGTTCGTATTATTTATACAAAATAAATCTCGATAAATATGTATTGGGCAATTCGCCAAATAACATTTTATAATGGTTTCAATTAACATTTTGTGTAATTCGTGATATAAAGTTACGATATGAAGTTATATGGTGTTACTTTGAAGATCGAACCAGCTTAACCTGCACGTAGTCTAATCTTTATGTGTACCTATGTATACAGTATAATAGTGAGCGAAATAAAAATGTTGTATTTATGCTGCTTCAGGACTTATTTAAATTTCGAATAAAATGTTATAGCAACGACATATTCTATAGCTAATGATACCGCGCGTGCATGTGTAAGCGTTGGAGTATAGATAAATATCAGTTTCAAATTGAATCATCACACGAGGGTGTACTTACTAATATAATAGGTAGTCGTTATACGGATGACTGACATAATTTCTACTACTCATGGTGTGATTAATAGCATTATAATGTTTATTTTTTTACAGTTACTATGCACAAGTCCAAAGAAGAACAAGCCAATAATGTTACCAGCTCCCAGTACCAGCGTTCCAGGACGTGTCCGGAGCCACATCATTTGTACTTGGACGGAGACATGTTCCTACAAGTGAATAATTAAATGTGAAATTTAATCGTGACAATGGTTCTAATATTTACTCAAATTATTATCTCATACAGGCATTAAACGGCTTTTTGGTGATGCTCACCTGTGACGGGGAAGTTTTCTTTGCGACACATACCATAGAAAATTACCTTGGCTTCCACCAGGTAACTTAAATTTATTGGACTTTTTAAATATATATATATATGACGTACGATGTATATTTTAATTTTATTTTTCTGTTAATTTTGAAAAAAGTATCTATGTTTCATTTATTAATATAACTGTGTTAAGTTTAATACCCGTTTGATTTTTAATCAACTCATAATTTAAGCCATTATAGGGAAAATACATTAATAGCCGATAATCATATTAGATTTATTAAAAATGCTGGTATAAACATGTGTAGTGGAAATTGAAAGTAGGTACCTATACATAATAATATTATAGTAACATTTCAACAGCTGCGTCTGTATATACACGTGGGTACAGTATAATGGGTCATGCAGATGTATTCTAACAAAAAAGTAGTACCTATATACATTTATATACGCATATATCATACTATATAATATTATATCAATATATACCTATGTGGCTATGTGTATAAAAGATACTTTCATTGTTATTGTTATTTTAATTATATTTTATTATGGTACTAATTTTTAACTGACATATTAATTGAACATTTTATAGCACATATGTAGACAACATTTGTATACAAAACAATAATATTAAAGCATAACTTTCATTAAACGAGAGACTCTCAGGTGTATGCAATGAAGTATATATTATAAACTAAATGTGTTTTATGTCAATTGGTATTTTAAAACTACAAGGCTTTTTAAATCTAATAATGATCATTAATAAAAGAAAAAAAATATTGCACATCAATATGAGAAAATAATATTATTACCCAACAACAATAATAAACATCGTTATAGAAACAAATTATTTACATACACAATCATTTATAATTTATATTGTCTTCAAATGCATTCCCCCTTTAATGTAGATGGATTATATCAGAAAATCTAACAATCATACATATTATACTATGGACTTTGATTATAAATTTGAAAATATTTACAAAAATATAAAATAATAATAAAATATAGGCAACCGCTCTACCTATCATTTACACGACAACCATAGGACTAATTTTCCTAATAATCGCTGTCGCGATCGGCCCGAACTAGAGATAACATTGACCGATTGTAGAATATTTAAATTAGTTCGTTCTCATGTAGAATAATTTGTATATTGATATCAGGAATATATATCGCAGGTGATTGAAGTTAGAATGTCTGGTTAGGAATGGTGAGGGTTATTAACATACGAAAACGTCGAATTTTATCCTTTTCAAAGGTTTAATTAGTAAAAATAAATCATATAAGTTATAATAAGTGATATACTATAATAAGCGATTGCCCATTATCTCATGAACTAGAGTCTAGATGCCTAACAGCCAAACTACAAGATCACATTGATAAAAAGAATGTGAACAAAGCTATAATAAATTAATAACATACGCGATAAAGGGAACAATCATATTTTGTTAACAGAGGCGCCCAAGACATATTTTTCAGGTTTAACAAGACATAGTTTTACCTACCCGCCAAAAGTTATTAAATATTTTTCTTTGAATATTCTTTTCCCTATATTTCCAATGCGTAGCGACTGCTACACCAAGTATAGGGTTTACTCAGACATGTACATGCACGCACCCCCAACAAAATTTTTAAAGGTATAACAGTCTCTACACCTTGTATAATATGGGCAATGGAAATATTTGTGTATTTTATAATTTAGGTAACATTTATTTTAAAGAACTAATTCTAGGACTTAATTTTATATAACACGATCGGTTACCTATATAAAAATTTAGCGTGCTACCAGTTTCATGACCCTCGAAATAAATAAAAGTAATCAAAGTATTTATCATTTTTTAAACGACCTTCTCAAAGAATTAAAACGATTCTAATATTTTAGGCTCCACTTGGTTTATTCTTTAACTGCCAATAAGTTTTATTTTCAGACAAACTTACAATGTACCTATATTTGTCAACACTATAAGAAAATAAGATAACTTTATAATATAATAGGTACATAGCATAGTAGTATTGGTAGACTATTATAATATTTAACAACATTATAATGATGAAAATGCCACCTAGCGATAGAACCCTTCAGAACAGGATTTATTATATTTAATAATAATAATAATTTAAGGACAAGTAATTAAAAAATGTGAATAAGCCATAAGAAGCCATAATATGGTTATACAATTAAATACACCAACGTCCAATACGGTAATTACTCGGTTTATGCTATTTATGCTGGTTATTCTAGTCAAGCGTATACAATATGCTACACCTAATATATTCTTATTGGAATGATAATTTAGTTATAAAATAATTAGTTATTATTAAATATAATTTCTCCTAAAAAAAATATAAATATTTTGTAAACAAAAGTTAAAGAAGTTGTAGTTTATTAATCATACATTAGTATTAACATTTCTATAGTACTGGATTATTATACCTACTAAGAATATTTATTTCAAAGCTAACATGGATTAAATGAAACGTGTTTGAATAATATCTATGTTCGTGTTATAAACTAGTTAAAGAAAATATAGACATTTTATCGGATTTTCAAACACTGTTGATCCACTTTTCTACAAGTAAAAAAAAAAACATTCAAATTGAAAGTAGCTTACAATTATAAAAAGTAAATACATTTTGAACACTTGTAAAAATACTTTTTCGTAAATTTTCATTGATTTTTTAATAATGCTAAGCCTTATTTTGCAAATTATTCACTGATTTGTATCTTATTTTTCCTCGATATCAGGTAAGAGGTGGGAGTAATCAAAGGGAAATTAGAGAATATGGTGTGGTTAGTGAACCGTATTTCCTGAAACTGTGTGCGCATTTTAATATTAACCCGGTAATTATTATTACTCACAGTTCCAATTGTAATACTTTCTACTTTTTGATAATATAGATAGTAGAGGTACAAAATATAATTTTTATTTTATTTTATAACCTAAGTGAGCCAACATTTTACGATGAATTAATATGAATATTGAATATGCATGACGACTGACGACCGTATTAAAAACTTATTCTACTAACCAACCGTATAGGGAGTAATAATTGTATGTTAGATTTAAAAATAGGTTCGGGAACGTGATGCACAGTAAATAAAAATCAAATCCCCAAAAAATATATATTAACTATTGACAATTTTTGAAAAAAAACTAATAATAAATACTCATGAACTCATTACTAAAAAAAATAGTCTACATTTATTATACTAGGTATACCTAAATTTAATGTCGTGCCTTGTGGTATATTATGCGTGAATGTTTTAAAAGTCTGAAACTTTAACACAATATGATTAAACAACCAACTCCGTAGCGCTCTCTACATTAATGATTAATGAGCAATATGAAATTGTCTATATGAATTACCAAAAAAAATAATTTTGTATTCAAAGTATTTTTATTATAGTCTCTACTAAAAAAACGACATAAGAACAAAAATACAAAAATATAGTGTATGGCATGTTTTTACTTTTGTTCAATGGTTTTATTTAAATATAATTTGGTACTTCAAATACTTTACGTTACGGTATTTATGTTGTGTATTGAAATATGGCATTTAAAATTCGATTTAAAAGTGATATTTTAAACGTCGATGTTCTTTCTCAAGATCTCCACGTTTTTGTGGTCATTGTATATTATAAATGACCTATGTTCTTGTCATAACACTATTGTCTGGTTTGATTTCACAGTCCGATATCGTTCACCAGTCAGTCTACGAACTAGTGCATTCCGAGGACCGAGAAGAGTTGCAGAGACAGCTCATGTGGAATTCGGCCATACCCACGGAACCGGGGTCGCCGTCTCCGTCCATCACATTGCACGAGGCCTTGCACCCGGATAACGGCCGTCTGTTGCAGCGTAGTTTCACCATCCGTTTCCGGTGTCTGTTGGACAACACTTCCGGTTTTTTGGTAAAATAAAATTACAAAAACGACAATAATAATAATGAATAACATATAATATTATATAATATAACATATTAACACAATTACCGTAATTATATACGCAGTCCCATTTTGTCGTGTCTTCCTCATTTGTGAAATAATACGATAATAATAAATGTAACAGTTTTTAATTTTTTTTTATGGATAGAGACTAGACGTCCGCGGACGGATTAAAGTAATTCATGGCCAAAACCGCAAGTCAGACGAACCACCACCATTGGGCCTTTTCGCGCTATGCACGCCATTCGGGCCACCTTCTTTACTTGAAATACCGCACAAGGAAGTCATGTTTAAGAGTAAACATAAACTAGATCTCAGCCTAGTGTCTATGGACCAAAGGTTTGTGCCATATACATTAAGTTTCTAGTGTATTTCATTTATAATTTATAAACTTTAAAATTATAATTATATTATACCTCATTATTTTATTTTGTGTGTTTGTTATAATATGCAGTCATGCAGATATATATATTCGGATATATTATATGATGTATGATGATATTTTTAAAATTTAAATTTACTCTCCTCAAAAATGATTTACATAATTTAAAAAGTTATTTAGTATAAAGCGCATGTAACATTAGTTATTCCAATATTATATTACCTATACAACAGAGAAATTGTTTTAATCTTTTAACATTCACAAACGTTTTGAAAATATTTATTTACATAATTCAAAGCTGAAAGTCATTAAAAATAAGAAACAAAGATATTTTTTACTGGGAGCTTACCAATTGCGCTTAAAATTACCTTTTCATATACGAATTGCGCTCTTAACATTTTAGGGTCGATATACAAATTGCGCTCTAAAAATTGTAGGGTCGATAGACCAATTGCGCTTTATACATTCTAGGGTCAATAGACAAATTGCGCTCAAAACATTTTACAATACCTAAGGAAAAGTTATAAGTTAGTTATACATTTTTTATGCGAGTAGTAATACATAATCTATCTATATATATTATATATATGGAGACAAAAATGTATAACAATTCATCAATCGAGAACGGCTGGTCCGATTTAACTCTAATTTTTTTTTAAGATAATCATAACTTCTAGGAGAAGGTTTTTACGAAATAAAATTTTAGGAAAATCCACCGGAAAGGTAGGAAATCTCAAATCTGTATGTCAAAAATACAACAGTGGCGCAACAGTGCATTATATTATATTGATTGCTATTGGTTAATCGGGCATGTTTGTTGATTTCATATAATATAAAAATGAATCGCAGAATGTGTTGCTAAGCCCAATAATTCTACTGTACGTGTGTTGTGACTGAACTCCTCCTAAATGGTTAGACCGATTTGAATGAATTTTTTTGTATACGTTTGCGTTTATTCATCTGATTTTAATACGGTTAGGTTAGGTTAGGATTTTGTATTAATTGATTATATCAATCCACCATAGGTAGAATACGACAAACTTGGTATAACTTTGATACTTTAGAGTTAAATCATACACTAACGTACATACAGCACGAGGTCCGCGATCTACCGCAGGTAGATTGCCTACCTGACAATGTACTGCTGCGAATTAGAATTTTTATTCCGGGCAACGGAAAAGTTAAGATTAATTTTGAAACCATACACCGAATATTAAATAACGAATTGAACAAAGTTTGAGTCACATATAGTTGGTACACTTAATGGGCAACGAAGTGCACGGGTTCAGCTAGTATATAATATAAATAAATAAACATTTTTTTCTTCACATTTAACAAGTTACTTTTTGATCGTCACTTATATAAAATGTATGATAATGATAACTTATTTTCGTCTATCACTCAAATGCATATTTCCGTGATCAAATTTCCGTAATAATAATAACGTTTCATAAAATTCCCGATACCATTATAAAATGTATTATAACAAGTCACTCTAACCAGTAATCAATTGATCAATAAATACGTTTTTAATTTTCAAGCATTTTAGTGTGTTTATGTTGATGTTGGTGGAATTATTGATCAAAAAACAATATTTCTAAATTTGAAGATAGCCGCCAGGCGGCAAATTTGAATACGAGCGCAATTGGTATATTTACCGTAAAATATAAGAGGTGCAATTGGTACACTGACCCTAAAATATAAACTGTGCAATTGGTATATTGACCCTAAAATACAAATTTTGTTTTGGCGCAATTGGTCCATGGCCTTTTCACTATATCTTATTGTTATCACTTCGTAAGCATATTATGGTTGACGCTTGACAATATAGGTCAATCATAAAAAGGTACATTTTAGATTCTAAGCTGAACCTCCACTTGACGTATTTTTAATTTTAAAAGCAAATAGTGTTGCAAAATCCTACAAACCAATAACGGAAATAACCTCCCTATAATTGTTAAAAGTTCAAAAACGCTAGCTAATGCATTGTGAGATAATAGAATTTCGCTGTGTCGCATTATATAATTAATCATAAATTATGATTAATAATGATAAATTAATGAATGAATAATAATTATGATTCATAATGATCTTATAACATGCAATTGAACATACAATTTTTTTCAGAGGCAAGTTATTATTAGGTTATTGTGATTCCGAACTCGCTAATATGGGAGGATACGACTTAGTCCATTATGATGATTTAGCGTACGTCGCCAGCGCCCATCAAGAACGTAAGTGTTTTTATACTGGATATTTCATATTATATATTTAAACACATCAATACTTTATATAATATAATTTACGTTAATAGTAAATATGTAATTGGTAATATATACCAGATACCTCAGATACAGTGATACCTAATACTTGTGTTTCACTTAGTAGCCCATAATCTAAGCTTATAATTACTATAGGTTTTCTCGTAATAAAAACTCGATATCTCAGTCCAGGTGCGTTATAACAAAATATATTTTGTGACTATATGTTGATATTTAGTATGTAGGTAGCAATTTATAGCATTCGTCAATTCGTCATTATTTTTACTATTATTACTATTAGCTAACATGGTACTATGTTTAAATACGTTATTAACAAAGATGTTCAGTGTTAACATGTTTTTCTAGCCCATTGTATTGATTTTACTTATAATTGTAGAAACCTCATTTCATCTAAGCGGATTGTATCGCTTGCCGTTTCCTTCCTCTTAACTAAACTTTGAATGCAATAATTTTGATTTTACATAATACGTATTGGTTAATATTATATACATCAAAGTATATAACATTAATATAAAATATTAACAACAATACCTAATATAATATTTTTTTTTTCAGAAATTTTAAGTGCTTTAAAAATATATGATAAAATAATTTTAGTAGCAACTAAAAAACGATTATTGTCCGGTACACGTAGATGTAGGTATCTATAACTTACAAAATTATACACATCTACGAATTTACACTGCAAATAACATAATAGATTATCTTGTCCAAAGTTAAAAAATAAATATTCAAATTCATAATCAGTATTTAATTATAACGATATATTTTAGTCTATCACAGAATCGCACCATCATGTGATAGACCTATAGTATAGTAAATATGTTTATCTTTTTTTTTTTCAGTGTTGAAGACTGGAGCATCAGGTATGATTGCATATAGGGTGCAGACCAAACCGGGCACGTGGCAATGGCTACAGACAAGTTCCAGACTGGTTTATAAAAACTCAAAACCTGACTTTGTGATAGGCACGCACAGGCCTCTAATGTAAGTATCTATCTAAACTAATAAGGGTATATATATATATCCTCTGACCAACGAGAGAACACGCCAATTCTGCGCACCCCCTCCCCCCGCGTTACCCTACTATCGAAACCGATTACTCTATGACAGCGTGTCATGTGCAGCAAAACAGATTGGTCCGCGGCATGTTCTCTCGCTGGACAGAGTATATGTACTGGTATATATTAATAGTTGAGCGTAAACGCCATGCGCCCATGGCATTTATTAAACTATAGACCAACAATATATAATATAGGCAATATAGCATCATTTTCTCGTATGCCCCATAAATAGGGAAGAAGAAGGCCGTGATCTGTTGGGCAAGCGGACCATGGACTTTAAGGTCAGTTACTTGGACGCGGGACTGACGAACAGCTACTTCAGTGACTCGGAACAACTATCCGGCTCGTTGACGACGTCCACCACCGCAGCGTCCACTGCCGGTTCCGGTACAACCGGGTCGGCTGGTCAAACACAACCGTCGCAGCCTAGGCGCCGGTACAAAACGCACCTACGAGACTTTCTGTCGACATGCCGGACGAAGCGGAAACTGTCGGCGAGCACCGCGACACCTGCACCAACGGTGGCGGCAACCGTGGCCGTCGAATATCCGGCGGCCGTCCAGGCGCCTTCGTTGCCATCCGTACCGCCGCCGACCGCCGACGTCCTTTACACGAACCTAAACACGGCGGCGCTGTACTCGGCCGGACCGTACAACGGGGCAGTAGTCGCTGATAACGGTGGATACCATCAGTCAAATTTCCATCAGACCCTCTACGACACTCGAATACCGTACCTAACGGCTACAGACAACCTGTTCCAGTATAGGTAAGATATAATGTTTAGTAATAATTGAGTTTATAAAAAAACCAAACGTTTTTATATTACACGTTGTGTATAAATCAATAAATCTGTCTATTCATTCATAGTATATTATCTACCATATAACATTATTAATAAAACTATAGTTATATCGAGATATACCTATTCCTATATAGTAGGAATATTATCTACATGGTAATTCACTAAGCATGGTCACCCCCTCCCCCTCTTTATCATCTAATAATTTTATTCAAATTCTGATTTTTTAATTTTTTAAAATACTTAAAGGCTAAACACAATTTTTTTGAATACTTAGATTATTATATCATTCAAGATTATCATTTGATACAAGCTTCTTTTTTCAAAAAATAAAACCCTTTTTACTGTTTATCAGATGTTTTTATAAAAATATTGAAAAAACTAAATCAAAATTTGAGTAAATAGTTTCTATTGAGTTATTTAACTTAGTGTATCATAAACAGCTAGTAAATAATTAATAATAATTTATCAACATATTGTAATTTGTAAAAATTGCCCATGTGTTTATAAATACTAGACAACATATTACTAATACACAGATTTTATTTAAACAACTCAAAAACTACTCATTCTAAATTTAATTTAGATACCTACACTAAAATTAATTTACTAATAAAGTAATAACTATTGGCAGTAGCAACTAGCAATAGAAGTTTTTCATTAGAAAAAAATTAGTTTGTATCGCCACCTAACCTAACGTGCCGAGCTTTAAATTACATAAAAAAATCTACAAGTTTTTAAAAATATATTCGTTAAGTACCTATAGGTACTAAAAACAAATAATAATCGGAATTCGAATAAATTCATTATCAAAGGATAAAGAGGAGGTGAACATTCTTAGTGAATCTTCCCAGACATTTTTATTCCTCATTATTGTATGACATACGTTATTTAATTTTGCAGGCCTTTGGGCAACTATTACACTGAATACCACAATCCGGCCACTACACCATACATGGGCAATGGGTTTTTAGACATAAGTCCCAGGGGACCCGTGCAGTGTGGTCTGCCCACATACGATCAGCTGACCACGGTGACGACAGCGACTGTAGGTGGCAGAGAATGTGGTGACAAGCTATACGGATCGCCACCAGTAGTGTCGATGGATCACCAGCAACAACAGCAGCAGCACCTACACCACCATCATCACCACCACCAGCAACAGCAGCAGCAACAACAGAGCGGTGAAGACAACATAGGAAAATGTCATATGGACACCTCCACGGCCGCCGCCGCCGCCGGTCTACCGTACCTGGTGCCATTATGCGACGTTCAGTTCCGCACGAAAAGCTCCTCGCCACCGGTGCCGAATGGTCTGAAAATCGAAGACTCGAAATCCGAATACGGAATGCAATCGTCTGATTCGGACGTCCCCAGGCAAACGGTACTCATGTGGGGCACGTGTGTTGGGGACTCTTCGTCGTCGTCGCCGCCCAACCAATCGCCGGGCGGCGGCGGCAACGGTGTTAATAATAATAACGGAGGCGGCGGCGGCGGTGTTAACGGCAGTGGCAGTGGAACGGGAGGAGGTGGTGCTGGTTGTGCTAACGGTGGTGCTGGTGGTGGTGCCAGCGTTACTGGGAATGTAGGTAGTGGTAGTGCCGGTGGCGACGGTGGCGGTGATCCGAGGACGTCACCGCAGATCAACGGCCATCCACCGTCGCCGTACGTGCAGAGGAAGAAAATGTCACCACCCGCGCCGCAACAGCCACCGACCGGAAGTCCGGCCGACCAGCTTTGCAAGTCTCATCAACAAGCGGACATGCCTGACACACCGCCTAGTCCGACGGTGGCGGCTGCAGCGGCTGCAGCAGCGGCAGCCGCATACGCTAACCACCATCACTACCATCACCAAAACCAGTATCATCACCACCATCATCATCAGCAGCATCATATGACCGGGGGCCCTGAGGTATGGACACCCCCGCACGCGCACCCACCACCACCACCACCTCCACCGCACCACTTCTATGCTTATCACCACCACCAGTGAGTGTTTTTATCTTTGAGCACAATCGTGCGCAATGCGATCGAATCCAAAAATCAAATCATTTTATATTAACATGAAAAACATGAAAAACTCGAAGCGAGGTCTCAGCAAACGCATGTGTTTTAAGTTTTTAAATAATAATAGGGATTTTTTCTTGAAATTAATTGTTTTTAGTTTTCTTATCCGATCGCGCTGCGCATAAATCATGCTTTACCGCAATTATACGATCATTGAACACTAAACAGTATACAATTATATTTTTATTGTTTACAATAAATATTTGATAAATGCTATAACTTGTAATAGTGCACAGAACACTTACTTTAAAGTACTTAATAAAAATGAACAACAACAAAATGTTTTAAGCTAATTCATTCAAAGGCATTTTCAGAGTAATATTAGTTTTAAATAGGTATACGTAAATATTATGTACATTTAATTCTATTTACTATTTATTATGATTATGATTTCGATACTTAAACTTGGATATTATTAATAGTTTGACGATTGCTTAAACAAAAAAGCGGTATGCCTTAAACAAATAAAAATGTACTTCACTGCAAGTTCAGAATAATTAACCGTGTAATAACTATCTGAAAAGCTAAGTTTCACGTATATAAATAAATTGATATAAAGCACGTAAAAAATGTATCACATATTTAGTTTAGACGATAGAAAGATGATCAAAAACACGTGCATAACATTAATTGTGACAATGACCACGTCGATTTTTATTTCTTTCAGCAGCAACAACAACAACAACAACAACACCACCAACAACACCACCTCCACCACCAACAGCAGCAGCAACAACAACAACAACAGCACCAGCAGCAGCAGCAGCAACAGCAACAGCAGCAGCAGCAGCAGCAGCATGGTCGATGCCTATCATCACGATCCGTACCATCACAACAACTACTATCATCTGTACAATCACACTGCTCACCACCAAACCGCTGTAATGCCGGCGCCGGCGCAGTACCCGAGTCCGTCTCAGTCCCGGTTAAATCACAGGACTGCAGTCCTCTGTTGTCCATCTCGGAGGTGACCAACACGCTGTTAAACCAGTGAACAGCACACCAAAAAAATAAACGACGGGGAAACCAGCACCGTCGCCCCTCCCCCTCAAATCAGTACATAGAATCCCCGACGGGCGAGCTCGAAGCAACCGTGTACGGAAACTGTAACGAAAATGAGCGTACTGGCCGGCTCGTTTAATAATGTAATATTATACTGTTTGACATACGTTATGTTATGTCTTATGTATAGGTAACCAAGTTGTCTATATATTTTAAAAGTTCTCAAGATGTATTCGTAAAATTTAGCTTTTCGACGATACGCCACTTGGGTCGTGTTCGGACGAAAGGTTTTTTTTTGGGGGATGATATTTTATAGCGCGACGAGTGATATTATCACCGGGAGGCAACGGTACGTACTTATCATATTATTTACGGCGGTTAAAACGGGTTTCCGATTCACTACATGACGTAGGTACACCTCAAATTATAATACTGAAATCGTTGTTTGTCGGCCTACAATATTATGTTGATTTTATTTCATTAATATAAAATATTATATTATTATGTACCTACTAAATGATATCATTATGAAAATAATTTCTAACTTTATATTTCTCTCCAGACTTTTGCTCGTCTATTTTAATATGTAATTCATTGCACAAAAACTGATTTTTATCAAAACATGTTTTCGTAAACCACTCCCTTATTTTATATTTAAAACTTTTATGTTTGTCATCGTAAAATCGATTTATTTTAGTTTAATGGTTTGTTTCTGTGATACGAATAGGCTACAATAATAATATTATAATTTTTGTGAAAATCTATTCGCGCTGTGTTTCGTAGACATAACCTAGTTTGTATTTTTACAGTAATAATTATTTTCGATCGCTTCGACATGTAAAGTTTTTTCTTATCGAACAGATCATAAGATTATAAATTTTAATACATGTATACATTACATTGCTTGTAAAAATATTGTATACATAATTTACCTATCTATTGAATCTTCTCAATTTATTTATTTGTAATATTTTCTTTTTTTGTTATTTTTGACCCATTTGTAATTTATTTTTGTACATAATTATTTATTATAAATTATTAATTTAAAATTACCAAAGACTATCATCATTTTATAAAATATTAATGCGTTCTAATCGAATAGATTGTTTCGTATAGATGCAATTGTGTGTAAGATACTAAATTAATTGTATTGTCAATTACTCCGAATTGATTATAATCTCATACATATTGTTATTCTAAAAACTATCTGTCCTAGCATCAAAATACTATAGACTCATTTTTCAGCAATCTAATACGTTATTTACAGTTATGACTATTTTTCAAAAACTTCTACTTAAAAAATTAGAAAAAGAATGCCAACGGCACGCAGTGTTCCCAAGCGGTCACCCATCCAAGTACTAACTACGCCCGACGTTGCTTAACTTCAGTGATCGGACGAGAACTGGTGTATTCAACGTGGTATGGTCGTTGGCGACCAAATTTTGTTATTTTATATAATTTAGGTGTTATTGTTCAATCTGAACGGACATTATTGTTGTGATCACGATTGAAAATAGATGATAGTACTAAATCGTGGTTGGGATCAACTATTGAATAATTTAAATATTAAATACTCCATGATATGAATTATCTACCGTAATATATTGATAATTTAACACGAAATATCAATAAAAGTATAAAAATCAAAATTATATTTATTGATTTAGGTACCCACAGAGTAATTTCAACGTGGTATGGTCGTTGGCAACAGGGCCGTCCCGAAAGACAAATCATGGGGGGGTGGTTTGATTCATAATTTTGAGGTATTGAGATTTCGGACTAATCGGATTCAATACCTACTTCTAAATGCCAAGAACAATTATTTTGCAAAGCTCTTGCGAATAACATTCACTAATTCACAAACATTACAAAAATAAATTTTTCTACATTTTTATTTATGTACCTACTTAAGTATTAAAAACTATTTCATATCCTCATAGGAAAGATTAAACATTTTATAAAATTTAACATGATAATTATCTAAGCTGTGACGGCAACACGAACATTCTATCAACAAAAAAAACTGCAATAATATTACGGGGATGAACGATACTAATTTTTTTTTTTATGATAGAAGATTTTTATTATTTGAATATAAACTTAGTATAGGTTTTTCCGAACTCGAGAAATCACTTCGACAATACATATTCAATCAGTGGGTCACATATTTTTGTTAATTTTTGAGTGATATCAAAATATAATAATTTATCTAATAGTTTTTTTTAATTATTAAGGAATTGAAAACAGTATTTAAAACGACGTTTATGTTACGTTACGTTTAGATTTTTAAAAGGAAGAAGATTTTTTTGATGTCTCAAACTGCAGTAAGTATAGTATTTATCAAATGGCAATCTATACGTTGATAGAAAGCAAATTTGGATAATGTTAAGTACTTTTTTCAAACTTAGGTGTTGGCAACATATAATTGTTGTTGGTGTTTTTATAACAAATTTAACTTTTTTTTGAATTTTTTGGTGGAGGGATTTCCGAGCCAACTTCAAAACTAAGCTAGGTAGTTTAGTGCCATAAGAAATTCGCCAAAAAAAGGAAAGGGATTGAAAATAGTTTATAAAACGACATTTACGTTTTTTAGATTTTTTAAAGGAAGAATAGCTTATTTTGACGCCTCAAACAACACATCGGGATTTCGTGATCTGTGGACATACCTCGCTTTTCAGCCACGCTCGTTCTCACCAACTCTCGAGACCGGTTTCCGTTTTTTATGCCGTACTATTCAGATTACATACTTGAAGCAACTATTACTCAACAATATATTTTTCCACACCCGGAACTGACCCGTACGCCATATATCTATCGCTGGCGGGCCGCATCATAAAAACGTTTTTTTCTCGTACACTCCTGGTACCGAATTATGTATTTTAAAATTATTTTTATACAGGCCGCGGGTTTATTTAATTTGGACGGATAAACAGACCGACGACAAAGGAATAACTTTAGTTGCCTATCTACAACGCCGCGTTATCACGATCAAACGATAACAATTTATAAAAAAATATATAAAATATTATCATATTATATTAATATCGACATATCGTATACGTTATAGATTATAATACGAATTATATTATTGAATATAGGTATAAACAGTGGCGTAGCTAGGATTATGAAATGGGTGAAGGGGTTAAGTATAAATTAAACCAAGTTTTTTACAGTTTTCGTATATAAATAATACATTTAATAGATGAAAAAATGTAAAAAAAAGGGGGGGGGGGTTAAATACCCTTTTATTTATATAAATACGAGATAATCTACTTATAATTATATTATTTGTGTTTTTTTTTCACTGTATATATTAAAACATTTATTTTACTTTTAGGATTTTTGTTGTAAGTTTAAAATTGTAAACAATTTTGGTATAACAATTAAAAAATAATTATTATTAATTAAAATCAAATACTTCGTAAAAATAATCAAGCCTAATATGTAATAATTAAATCATATTAAATGTTAATTTAAACAAATATAAAAATAATAAAAAATAGTGAAACGCAAATAAACAATAAAGAAAGTAATATAATAATAAAATATGTTGAATACTATTAGGTATGTTAACAAGAGAATGTTTTAAATTGCTTTTATACAGTGTCCATTATAATAGGTTAGTCCGTCTACGCTGCAGTCAAAGACCAAATAGTTTAATAAAATATTCACTAGAGCAGACATTTATTCTAGAGATTTTAATAGAAATATATTTTATATTACCTAATAATAGTAAGAAAAATAAAATCTATTGCTTTATTATGTTTTAGCTACGTATTCGCTCTGTCATGTCGTGTGAGTTTCAATGTTTCATCATCTTCAGATAGGCCATATTGATATCATTCACTAACCACGACATGATCTACCCAGAAATTTCCAGAGTTTGATTAAGCTATAATTTTGGACACGACAGAACACGTAGGTGCAGTGAGCCCGGATTATTATTCCAATCTTATTCTTGTAATAAGTACCCGTAGTTATCTGCAATAAAATTATTATAATAGTTCTAGATATTAACTGTTTTAACATTTTTAAAAAAGGTACCTACTCATATTTTGAATTCTCAATAAATATACTTAAATATTTTTTGAATTAAAACTTTGAATCGAATATATAACATTCAATTAACGCCATTATGATTTATGAACATTATATGATATTATTTACAACTTATGATAATTATACGTATCCATGGGCCATGGGTTTGAGCAGTATTATACCAACTTGGATTTTTAATTATTCAATTGAATCTGTATGTATAAAAGAAGATATCTTGACTATGACTTATCAACGTAAACTGTACAGCCAACTCTTTGATAACTTTAGACAGTTACAAAAATATTTGTCGTATATATAAAGTCCAATATTTATTTAGTCCAACGACCAACAGTTGGTTGTGATCCATATACATTTTTGTCCAATGTATTAATGTATTTTTGTCCATTATTTTTTAAGTCCAACGTATATATTTGTACAATGTGATTGTAATTGTATCCATTATTTTTAAAGGTATTTATTTAATTTCGAATCTTGACTATTTGTCCGGATGTTTGTCCGCTTGTTTTTTTAGGTCCGGTGTACTTTTATCTATTATTTTGAGTGAGTAAAATGTCTTAAAAAATAAAAATAAATATGAACAACATATTTGTTGTAAATTTAGTTTACTACATCAGCATTCGGATAACTGTGTAATTCTAAATGGTAAGTCAATTCTCTAAAATATACGCTGATTTCGTTATTTTTTTTGTAAAGAGTATAAAGACTAATGAATTTATGAGTATAATATAGTAGGTAAAGTAATTATTACTTTACAAACTATATTTTCAACTCATTTTTAATTAGCAATATATTTTTTTGGGGACGGAGGTTTGACACGTGTGTGATCAGTGATCACACCTTATCTGTATAATAGTATTTTCGGTTTTATCTAGAATATTATGTTTTATATTGAAATTTGAAACCTTCTACAACATTGATCGTTCTTTGTCGTCGGCTTAATACAAGTTAAATAAAAACATTCAAAATTTATGACGGAAATTTAGAAGGTAGTTACAAGATATTATCTCTTACCACGCGCTGGTCTGCGAGTACCTATAATATGTTTTTTATATTATTATTTTTATTTTATATTTACGCCAAACGGAATTTTACAATACAGCATAAAAATTATTAATAAGAAATGAAAACAAATTAAAATTTTATGATAGGTAACAATATATTATAATACAGTTTAAAATGGTCTACATAGTCAAAAGTACAGATAATAGTTAGCAAATTTAACAGAATAAAATTTACAAAACAAAAGTGCATATTGAGTTAATATATGTATATTATATGTATATTATATTTATATCCTTATATATATATAACTAAAATAATAGGCCCGTTTTATGTACCAATTTTCTGACGATACTATTGAAACTTTTAAATTTTTGTCATAGAGTTGTTCGAAATACTTTATTGAGTGTCGCCGCACGTCGTTTGTTTTTTTTCATTTTTTTGGCTGTGGGGGGAGGAGAGGGTTTTTTGTAATTACAGGTAACGGGTTTTTAGCGTGTCATTTAAATAATTTAGTGATTTTTTTCAGCAAAATTGTTCCAAATACTCCTCTGAGTGATCTATTTTTTCCAATTTTATTGTTACTTAAGAAAATGCGAATACCTACTGCTGTTTAAGAAGTTGCGATTTTATTCTTTATTTCAGTAATTGAACTGTAATCCGTTTTTATGTTTGAAATATACCTTTAATGTCTGTTGTTTGCGAAAAATGTTTATGCACAGATTATATAATCGTTTACGCACTTTGTCGTAAATAAAGATTGGCCAAAATTAAAAACATACAAATTAATATAAATTGTATTACAAACATAGTTTTAATATTAAATTCATGAGAGTTGTATGGAAAACACCATATTATTTTTATGCCACGACTAGCTGAATTATATAAATTGCGTTATCGAAAAAAATTAGTTTCAACTTTTATATTACTATCACGATTAGTTAAAATGCATATTGTCTTTATGACTTTATCTATTATAAGCACCGAATTTTAGGTGTGTTCATTTTTTCCCGGGCTGGTGATACAGCTATAGTAAATAGATAAATGGTTGCCATTAGTTACTCAAGCAGATCAGGTACAACTGTACAAGTATGTAGCAAATCGTCGCGTTTACATGGTCTTGATTAGAAACTATATGTCTATATCTTAAAATTAAAAATATAGGTATGTCGTATGTGTACCTATAGCTTATATATATTCAAAAACTACTCTATTGAATTTGACAAAAATCTCAGAGTTTGTTTTTAGAGATGTCAGAAAAGTTTAGAGAATAAG
The DNA here is from genome assembly GCF_005508785.2 of Acyrthosiphon pisum. NCBI lineage: Eukaryota > Metazoa > Arthropoda > Insecta > Hemiptera > Aphididae > Acyrthosiphon > Acyrthosiphon pisum. The sequence goes on along the minus strand of NC_042496.1, from coordinate 817,781 downwards.
TGCTAAGTAGGTACCTACTTTAAACCACGTTAAAAAATACTTACCAAGTGTCTAAATCCCTTCCGAAAATTGCAGCTGCCCATCTAGGTCGAATTATTACACAAAGCTAGTTACACTGAATCCAATTTGTCCATGAACTGAGGTAAACTAAAACTAAGATACAATCAAACCGAGATACACCTATACTATTGCGTATATATTATATACTATCGGTCCACTACAGGCGAATTGTTGCAGATCTCCATCGAATTAGTTTACCGAATATAATATAAAATATGTTGGTAATTATATAAAAAAGAAAATTTTTTGCACGGGCAAAGCTGGGCGGGACAGGTAGTACGTAATAGGTAAATAAAACAAAGTGCATCTAGATTGAATTAATAAATAAAAGTTTGATCCGCGTTGACAATGCGCATCAATGCATCATCCTATAAATTGGCCGGTTACGGGGGTACAGAGTTGTATAGAGAATAAAATAATAATCGGGACTGAAAGCAAAGAGTTTTGAATAAGCTCAGGATAATCACCCGATACCCATCGATTAGTTTATATAGTTAAACCTTTTTAGGGCCTGTATTACAATAGTTAAACTCCGGTTAAACCACCGAATTCGGCCGGTAAAAGCAGTGGTTCAAACGTAACCGAGGTTTAAACTATGATTGTAAAACGGGCTCTTAATGATAAATCCTCTATTAGGACGTTAAGGTCTTAGAGATTGTAAACTTAGCCAGTGGCGGATCTATGTCCTAGGATTTTTTTATGGGGAGTGGTAAGGTTAAGGTATCGTATTCTGTATACTCCATAGGTATAGTCCTCAAAATTAATGTGCTTAATATTTCAACTTTAAAAACAACACTATTTAATATGGCATAAATTCACTTTAGCTCCTCTGCATTTTTTTTTTTGAGACATACCTACGTATTACAACGAGTTTAGAACGATGGTTCAAACAAAAATTACGTAAATAATTATTTTGAAAGTTATATATCCTTCCAAGGTTTGCGATTTTACGATCATACGCGTTCTGAAGTTTTAGTTATTTGAAGTCCAAAACCCGTCCAAGGTGGTTTTATATAATTATAATAAGTCAAAGGATGTTTTCGATTTTAGTTGTTCGAGTGACCACAGTGAGCAATAGTGACTGCGTCGGGTGTATACGAAATGATGAAAATACTATATACATTTTAATTAGGTATAACTTTAAAACCAAGTCTGACCTCCAAATTATGACTTCACCATCGTTTTCACACGCTGAACTACATAGGTCAGTTAAAACAAGATAGTCATAGTACTGGTTACGATGTGTACCTATATAAATAATATTTTGATTAATTCGGTTATTTTTTTTTTAATATCCTAATTTAATGTGTTGTAGAAATAAGATTGTGCAAATTGTGATTTCACCATTATTCTTAACTCGTTAAAATACGTAAAAAATTAAACAAAATTCGTTATAAGCGCTACGCATGACAGTTAAGTACAATGTTTTGCGCATGCATGTATACGTAAAAATGTAAAATGGCAAACTTTGGAAGGATTCGAAAATATAATACTTCCAAAATGATGATTCCGTTTGGGAAAAATTATTTATCATTTTTTTTTTTTTGGTACCAATTTTGTTAAGAAATTTCATCAGCCTACTGAAAAATACATGTTGTGTAGAGTATATTTTGTTTTCCAGGAAGAAACAGGCCAAAGAGTGTTCTACAGCACCCCCTTCTGGATCCGCGCTTGAGCTTATCCTATAGTACTAGTTCATGGTTAGGTTAGGTTGATGTTTAATTTTCAATAAGTAGGCAGCAAAACTTAAAAACTTTCGTTGAACTTTTTCATGCTGGTTCTTATCTCTTTTTGAATTGTTTTTTTTAAATAAAAATATATTAAAAAAAATCCTACATAAAATACTTTCTAGAAACTTTTCTCACTTCATTTTTATTTTTTCTATAATAGGCCCAATTTTGTATAGACAAACGGAAAACTAATATTTGTTGTATTTATATATGGTTGTCATTGTTTAAATACTATATACAATAATTGTAAAAATATATATGGAAATTAAAAAATTATATTTCTTTGTACTTATGTCAACTATATATAGACTCAAAAACTATTGTATGTAAATTAGAAAATTGACAGATCATTTGAAAATAAAAGATTAGATATAGGACTATAGAGAGTTTATATTTTAACGTGGCCAACCAATATATCGAAGAATGTTAAAAGTTTCAAGAAATAGTAAAGAGTACCTAGGTAATATTGGAATAAAAAATAATTAACTTTGAAAATCATTTATCTGTTAAGCACAATAACTACCTATCCTATTAAGGATAGGCATACGAATATATGATTAACAGATATCAGGATCCAAGATACAGGACGTGTATAAAACAATAAATTTACAGTTTTTGTTTAATCATAAATAAATATATTTTATCCCAATAAAAACAATCTAAAAAAGGTGGGTAAGTGGATGTCGCTCTGCTGTACAGTAGGTTACAAATGGGTCACTTTATAATGGACAGCATTTAATTTGAATTCAATGATAAAATATCACTGCATAAGAAAAACGATTCTGAGCGAAGACGGTATGTCAGTCTGGGTAGGTACGTATAAGATTAACATATTATATATTTATATACTTATCTGTGGTATTAAAAAAAATTGACCAATAATAGGTATCTATAATAAATTCCAAAATAATCACATCAACAACAAATCGTGGTACTATCATATTATAATAGTATACTTTAGAAGTTTAAAGTACCCACTAATAATATTATACAATCACAACAAAATAACTAAAATAGTTATTCCAGGTTTTTTAATATGTAATTTCATCCAAATTTGAGCTTTAAATGACTATAAAAATAAACTGTGCTTATGTATTTTTTAGATTTTTTGATAACAGAATTAAATACTTACGTGGAATTTTGTTTTAAATTTTCAATCCTTTGATATAAAAGTTGAACATTTTATAAATTTTGAATTACGAAATAATTATTCAATTTTAAATTTGATAAATTTGATCAAAATTCGATCTTTAAATGCTTATAAAAAAAAATTGTGCCTATGTATTTTTAATATTTTTAAACTGCTATTGTAACATTATATCAGAAGCCTTGTATTAATTTTTTACACTTTTTGGCCCAACAGATAAAACTTTATTGATATTTATAGAATAAAAAACTAAAAAAATGTTCCTAAACAGCTCAAAATAAGTTAAAATATTTTAAAAAAGCATGGTGTATAGAAAATGTTGACATAAACATTCAGTCAAAATTTCAAGTATCTACGGTCATTTTTTTAGAGTTACACCGAAAACAAATTTTGCGTAAAAATTCCCGTTTTTCCTTAATTTTTCTTTTGTTTTTCACGGCGCTTTTGAAAATTACTGGAACATTTTTACTTTCGACCCTCCAAAGTACCTACTAAATTCACTTTCCTATCAGAAAGATACTGTTGAAGAAAATCTAAGCACTTTTACTATCCTAAAAGGTGATGACAGACACAAAAAAAATAAAAAAAAACACACACATCATTGTAAAATCAATACATTCATCGTTTCACTCAGAATCTAAAATTATTAAAAGTTAATTTATTGACTGATTCAGGTTTATATTAATTATAATATTAGTAATTTCTATGCCTCCTAACCACGGTTCAGATGTCATAGGAGCCTAAGCCAAAAAGCCAAACCATGCCAAATAATGAACATAACTATTAACTACATAAGCATGTTCACTTTTGTAAGATATACGATGTACCTACTCTAAAGTCTAGGTATGGCCCAATGCTCGCACAAAAATAATTCTGTAAAAAAAAAGGGGACTAAAATTAAAAAAAATTCGTATAAAAAATAGTTTATAAGTTATCACTAGCTTCATGCTGGCGCTAGCAAACAGCTGCTTATGCGGATTAAATTTAGGTTAAGAATTCGCTGTTATCACTAGGCAGAGACCCGATTACCCGTCACCCGAACACTTTGGCAGTTTTATTTTTGAGAATGTAGCTCAATGTATTTTGATATATTATTTGTCTGAACATTGTTCATATGTAACAGTTTTTTGGTATTAGGTTTATTTTTTATTATTTTAGTAAACAATACATAACAGTATAATGTCGTCTAAGGGCCCAACAATTGCTGGCTCAGACGGATCAGATTTTTCTCATCGTCAAAAAGTTGCCGATCACTACAAAATCAGGTATTTATTACTTATTTTATAGATACACATTTACTATATTCTACAATCTACATAAATAATAGGTTAATATATATTTTTAATTGTCTTATACTCAAATTCATCAATTTTGTTAAAACAAAAAAATAATTAATAAACTTAATTATTTTAAAATATTCTAATAATTGATTTTAATTTTAGTGTACAAAACAAAAGTCGACTTAAATACTGTATACTATTTCACTATATTCTATTCTTTCTCATGGGTGCAAAATTATGCCCAGATGTTTTGGATAGATTGGATATATTTGTATTAGAAATTGAAGAACTTGAAATTCCTAAGGTAATTCAATTTGAGAATGAAATAATTTCTTACTGAACACAATTTATAATACTGAATAATAAAAACTATTTGATATTATAATTTATAATATTAGTAGTATACATTTTAATTTTCTGAGTTAAACTTGGCTGTATATACAAAGGTAAATATAATTTATTATTTCAGCCATTGCTTTGGGAATATTTATGGTGTTTGAGTTTGCCAGCATCTTTTCTGGCATTACGTGCAATTAAGCATAATTGTATAAAAAATATTTCCTTTTACATCAAATGGATTATTTCATTCGGTGTTTTACCTGTAGTCTATGGCTTTTTTACATACCTTCCAGAAGTGTATACTTTTATTACAACAAGTCCATCAACTGAATCTATTCAACTGTGGCGGGTGAGTATCAGATTATAGAATTGATAATTATTTATTTGTACTTAAATTATTTTTTCAATTTCAGAACTTTCCTTATGGTATACTTTGGTATATATTTATTGCTATAGCAGTTCAAATTCATGGATTCTCAATATATTTTGCACTAAATTTGAAAAAGGCCTGGACTGCCAGGGGTACTGCTCAAAAAAAGAAATAAATGAGTTGCTTTAAAAAATCATGGTGACCTGGAATAGTGTAAATACTATGGATTATAACTGTACGATATATATTTACATTTTTATGATTATGTAAGCCATGAGAACTGCATAATGGTTTTAACCAAACTGAATTAATATAGTTAATTAATGGTATGAAAAAATATATTTTTGTAGTTTATCTGTGCTACTTAAATTGTTAAATTGTTTTCTTGTTTATTTAATATAAAATTTACAAGATCGAAAATTTTGTATACAATTTGTTATAACGTTATAAGTGATTTTGTTTATATTATTATAAATACGGAAAATTATTTTTCACCCTATGTATTTATACATTTTTATAAAATGGGTTGATACTTAATAGCTTTTTATAATTGGTCAAAAATAATATTTAAACAATTTGAAACGAGTATATAATCTTTTTTATTGTTTCTTTTAGTATACATCAAATATTTTGTATATTCCTAACCTATTCAATATAAATATGTGAATAAATAAAAAAAATCTTGTAAGACCATTCAAGTCGTTAAATTATTAAAAATATTTTAAAACTAATATTCTACATGGTATAATATTATAAACAATTTCATATTATAGTATTATTATAATTAGTAAAAAAATGCATATAAGTATTAGTTCTATGTTATAGAGAAAAACAGCTATACTTATTGGTACTTATATTATTATTATTTTCTGTGTCATTTCTCTGCCACCGTTACTAAATTTGAGTTTATAACCAGGTATGTTTGCACCTCATCTCAATTTTTTATTATTATTTAATCTTCATTACATTTATTATCAACAATTTAAACATGATTTACTTCACATATTTTTGTACCACATTAATATAAATTTTAAAATATTTTTTTGGGGTGGACTAAAAAATATTTAAAAATGTATTTTTATAAATAAACTATAAAGTAATACAGTCTAAGGTAAAACAATATTTACTATTTATAATGTATAGCAGTATTGCATTCATGTACTATGTAATATAATGGCAGTTTTGAGTTTTGTTTATATTGAAAATAGTTGTTATAATATATTAATACATAATATTATGTATTAATAAACAAGTTTAATATACAATGTCATGTAAAATATAATTTAAATGGCACAGTTTTAAATATTTATTTGTATATTTTCATGCATAAATAATTAATTATTTGCGTTACAGACCTATGGTTGTTTATTTTTTTTAAATTCATATTTCATTCAAATTAATACTGATAAATGATATCATGTAATATTGTTTACACAAAAGTAATTAATTATTGTTGTATAACTGTTTTATCATTGTATTGGCCATTATCTAATTTTACAGTCTACATATAACTAATATAATATTGTATTTTATTTTTATTCTTTGATCAGATTTATAAAATGTAATGCATTTAAGTATGTTATTTGATGATTGTTAAAGATGAGTATTATGAATTTAGCACACAAGTGAATCAAGTAAAATAAATATTAATATTTTGCTTTAGGTACCTAATAGTTATAAACTTATAACTGAGCAAATAGTGATAATCAAAAATTATATATTATTGGAAAGCAGAGTAGGTACGTAGGTCCATTGAGTAATATTTTTTTTATTCATTTTAAATTGATTATAAAAAGATAGATATTATAATGAAAGACTAGTAATTTTTAAGTGTTGGGTAAAGCGATATAATTATTATCATTTTTATAGTTCCAATAGTCGTCCTCGTGAAGTAATTTCATAAGACGAAATAGAGAAATCGTGTTATAGACATATAGACATTAATATTAAAGGTACAATATTAGAATGATATATTTTTAATTTTATAAAGGAGAGAATAGAGATCTTGGCCGTAATAATTTCTAGAACAGATGGAAAAGGGTTAGATATCGTCTATTGTACAGGTATTCTGATGACATTTCGTACAAGGCGAATAGTGTGTGTTGTAATAATGTTATGATGTGTAGATCGACCTGTGCGGGTTTTCTGCGCCGGCAACGACGATAAAAATAATAACGAACAGAGTTTGTCATAGTGTTATTACGACGGGGGAAGGAGTGAAAAAAATTTCGGCCGTCTAAAGAAAAATGGCAACAACACTCGGAACGCGCCCGCCGACGGTTACAACGTGCCGTTGGGACGACGAGCATAATAATAATATAATATCATTAGACGCACGGCGACGGCGATATTACAATGCGTGTGCGTGTGCGTGTGGTCGCGAGAGGTGCAAAAACGCGGCGGCGCAAAAACAAACGAATGCTCAGAGCCGAAAAAAAAAAAACGCGAAGACGCGGGCGACCGACCGTTGGAACGGCCAACCACCGCCGCTGCACGTACGTTAAAAAGTATAATATATCGTAAAATTATATCGTTCGTGACCGGCGTCGTCGTGGCCACCCACATCCGCGTCGTCGAGACGGCTGTGGTTTTCGGATAGATGGCGCGCGTCGTATCGGCCGGCGAAAAATCATTTTCATCGATGCGCGCGCTAAAAAATGGAATAAAAAATCGTGGGTGGGTGGAACAATGACAATCGGCGCGGCCGGAAAAATCGTAAAGTTTTTCGGGGCGCGCAACGTGCTGGGTCGGGAAAGACTTGAAAAACGTTGTTTGCTCGCAAGCGTGTAGCCGTCGTGCTGAGAGGAGAAATAATAATAAATGTAGCTTTGTATTATTTCATAACTACGCATGATAAAGTGAATACTCAGCGTAGTGTGTAGACGGAACAAAAAATGTCGATGCACAGGCCGGCGGCAGCAGCACTGCGAGCGGCGGCGGCGGCGTCGTCTCACCCGTTACAGAGTGGCCACGGGACGCGCGCGTGAAGCCGGGCCGAGAGTACACACTGTAGGCCGCCGTACATTTTTGTTCCGTTCAGAGTCTACGGGAGATAATCGGTGAGTGTGCGCGGCGTATTACTCGACCGAAATTTATTGGAAAAAGGGTATTGCATATACACACACGGGCACGTATGATTTTCTAGTGTTGTTATTATTTTTCGTATACGAATTGTGAGTGCTGTGCGCGGTCTGCCGTGTTTGTGTACGCGTTTGTCGTTTTGCCGTGCGTTGCGATAATATTTTCCTCGTCCGCTCAGCGTACCGCGGCCGAATCGAATTACTGTAGATTTCGTTTTCTCCGTTCGTGGCGTCCGTGTGCCGCCGCCGATATCCCGGGATAGGATATTCGTCCGAGAGGTGCGTCGTAACCTTTTGCCGTCCTAACCTCGTTTCGCGTTTCTCGCCCGCCGTTTGTCGTCGTCGTCGTCGTTCGTTTGCCGTTAACGGACCGCCGCCGCGCACACGCAGTGCCAACGAACGGGCCATGTCCGATGCCGGTGCGGACACCGACGTGCACGGCTGCAGCGGACACGTCGAGTGGTAATTATGTACGCTGCGCCATTACTATGTTTAATATTCGGTTTGCCGAGTGCGAACGGCGCGGGCATAACGTAGCTGACTCGTGTTACTATGTACTACGCTGTCGTTGACGGGTGGCGGCGGCGGGGTGTTGGCAAACGTTCTGCTGCCTGTAACGTCGTCTAACATGGCTGCTACGCACGCGGAAAACCAGCCGGGCGGCGACGTGAACAATCGCGACCAAGATAGGCCGCTGGATGTGCCCGGTTTCCAGAACGGCAGCCACGAGCGCAGGGCGCCAATGAGTGGCAGCAGCCTGCTGGCGCCTGAATCGCCAAAAGGTAAGCAGCAGCAGGTGCCGACCAACCACCACAACTACGACGGTATGAGCAGTGGAAACGGTGGACCGCTGTACGGCCGGCCGGAGCATGGCGACCAGCCGACCGGTGACAGTGACATGCCCAAAACAAACAATTTCGAACAAACGCCGCCCGACAAGGATGGCTATCCGCCGCCTCCTCCCGGTGGCTATCGTAACAGTTTTGGTCACCATCAACCACCTTCTGATCAGCACCATGCCAATAGCAATGCCGAGCCCAACAGTTTTGGCCAGTTCAGGCACGCTTACCCTAAACCAATGATGCGGGTGCCGGGACCACCTGGAGCTATGTTTCCCCAGCGACAATACTTGTCTGGCCAGAGTATATCTCAACCGACTGGACCTACGCCTACGCTCAACCAGCTGCTGCAGTCTTCGAATCCGGCGACACGTTATCAGAACAATTACGGCAGCAATGAGTATCCCAAACCTGATGGTTCTCAACCGCCGCAGGTTCAAAACCAACAACAGCAACATTACAACCAAAATTGGCCACCACCAAGACACAACATGCCACCTTTTCCTCCTCAACATGGCATGCCTTATAGAAATATGCCACCATCGGTCAGTTATATTTTAATTATTTACAAATGCATATTAAAACTTTTAAATACAAATACTTCCCTACTCTAATCTTAGCTGATATCCAGAATTATTAATCTAAATATCATTTAGTACCTATTTAGTACATAAGTTCAATATTTAAAAGAGGTTGAGCACTTAATTACTCGTTACTTACTCTAGTAATTACATAGAAGGAATTTATGACTACAGGGGTTTTAATTTTATTGTAGTCTGATAATATCAAATAAAAGTAGACCATCCTGAATTAAATTTTTCCTAACTTGTTCATTTTAATCAGCGACTATATATCTTTAGCTAAGCGTGGCATAGAAAAATTAAACTATTTCAAATCAATGTGTATATAATATATTATTAGCATAAATCTAATTTAGGTATATAGTAGAGCAGATACTGTTTGAATAGTACCATAAATACCTACATAATTTGTTTTTCTTCTATAAGTATTTTATCAATTTTTTTTTATATTAGATCAAATTACTGGAATATTTAAAGTTCAATTAAATGTTATTAGGTATATGTTGGTATTAATTAATGTTTAATAACTGCACATTCTAATAGGTACCTGGTACCTATGATATTATTACATTTAAATATTCATCTGAAAATGGCTGAATGCACTTCATTAAGGCACAAAATATTTTATCCTTTAGGCATCTAATATTGTGCTTTTAATGATAGTCCAAAAGTACTTTATTTATGTGATATAGTGAAGAGTTTTTATTTCTATACTTTCTAACCTATAATTCCAATACCTATAGGTAGTATCTATTATTTGATTATATTACATTATTTAATAAAAATTATGTACAATTATTCATTTGTTAACATAAATATTTAGTTAAATGTAACATAAAGTATTATCTAAAATACCGATATTAATCTCTAAAGTGTTATAACTATTTAATTTTTAAATCAATCTAATGAATTAGTTATTAAAGCGGAACATAACTTGCCAATAGAATTTTGACAGCCAGATAACTAGCTTAATAGTTCATGAACTAAATTAAATTAAATTTTTGTTTTGCTTATATAATTTAAAAATGTGGCTAATGTGTGTTTTAATAATTTATGATTGTTGTAATATTTTTCTCCGCGTATGTGAAAAAGAAGACCAGAGATAATCATATAGGCAGATAGAAAAAATACCTGTGTATTTAAATAATACGATTTCTTGAAGTTTATGATAACAAAAAAAAACGTATTTAGAGTGTTTCCAATTTGATATATTTTTTTATTTTGGAAATCGTTTTTATAACAAGTAGAATAAATAATAATATCATGCCCATCATCTAAATATTAACAGTAAGCAAATCTACCTATGTTATTAAGGTTATTTTATTGTTAAAATTGAATGATTTTATGAAGGGTTTCTATACAATACATGACTTCGAATTTTTCAATATTGCGTACCTAAATGATGTAGGAAATATCGAACACCTTTCAAATTAGAGATAGACCCCTCATAGCTATTAATGATAATTATCGTTTCGTCGGAACGTAGTGATTAAGAAAAGTATGATACGTATAGCACTTCAAAAGTAATACTCCGATTGGTTAATTGAGAGCAGAATGTGTTGAAAGTGTACATAGTAGGTAACTCGTACTCCGGATTTTAATTATTAAAAATTTGTTAACGTTTCAAGTAACGATAAAAACAAATTTGGAAAATATAAATTCGAAAATAAGACATTTAAATATGTCTATGATTATTTACTAAAACATAATATGCACGGTACACACGTTATTATATTACTTTTTCTTTTAATTTGTATTATATTAACCGTGCGCGATCAACAAACACTGAAACACTGCAACATCAAAAAAGGGTGGGCTCCATAGATCTGAACACTTTAAATAATTTATATTAAAAAGTGCTGACAATACGAAAACTGCTTGTTTCGAAGTCTTCGAGAAATAATATTTTCGGGTAGATTAAAAAAAACAAATATAAAATGAATATGTCAATAGGTGTGTAATTGTTGGAAAAGGAACGATAGTTTTCGTAATGATTTACATTAATAATGCGTATTATTATTAATTTTTTTTCCTAAAATTCGATTCGTTCTGTATCGAGTCTCGAATTTTGCCGCAGTGTCCGAGGTGACGCGTTCCGTCTTGTCACTTATAAAATAATAATATCGGCATCGCGTGGGGCTCTCGACGTCGTCTGTCGAATCAATTTGCCACATGGGTAGAGTTGTGTTGTTTTACTGGCAAGTCGGTTATATGATACACCATACCACGTACGGTTCAACTGCAGCGACCACAATACTGGATAATAATAATATAATTTTACGCGGTAATTATCCATCGTGTGTGGTGTGTACACGCCTCTGTATTATTTTATTATTTATTATTATGCATTAATTCATTGTAAGTAATACTATTTAATAACGTCGTGCACTAGATCATGTATGTCTCCTCTGTTATAACAATAAATGTATCTCAGTAATTGATTATAATAATAGTAGTAATAATATCACACGTAAACTGTAAAGAGATAACAGTAGAAAAAAATACCGGCATGTGCATGTTTAATAAAATAATATCGTTTTCACAGTTCTTCGGATTTTGATAACCGGCTGTTAACGATCGTGTCGAGTGTGTGTGTGTAACCGCGCGATAATAATATTTCACAATCCGTCCGTCCGCGCGGCAGTACTTGCGCCGATTGAATGAAGAGAGGAATACTTAATAATTTGTTATTAATATTAATTGAATACAATAAAAAACAATAATAATGAGAATATTACTATGATCGCAACACACATTTTCCAATGCGTCGACGACCAATGCCGGGGATCGCCTCCGGTGGAAGTATAATAATAATAACTTATATTAATAACAATAAATAAGCGGTCCCGCGCGATAACGATTATTATTTATTCCGTTGTATTATGCATTAATAATGTATAATCGTGGTGGCAGCATTTCCACGTTTCTCCTTCGCCACTCGCCGCTCGTCTCGAGTTTTTTACGACAAATATCGCCGCCGTACGCATCACGATATCCATAATAATATTACCCATAATATTATAATACGTGAGCGAGCATCGGTGTGTTTGTTACGTTATTATATAATAATATCATAATAGTATGCGATTGTGGTATACATATTTTTAAGAATTATAGACTCTTTTATTGGTCGGTAATTGATTCATTCATTAGCCGATCGGCGGAATGCGCCCAAATATTTATTTTTAACGTCCCGCGACACCGTTCGTGTCTCCGCCCCCGCCGATAATCGTCGCGTTAATTTATATAAACGTCTGCGGCGGGTACATTATTGACATTATAATTACTATTTTACTACCACCGCACACACATTATTTCCGAACTACTACTTGTATCCTGTTGCAAGTGTATTTATATATATATATATATTTATTTATTTATACATAATATTTTATGCCACGATAAATCTGTGTTTTCACATGAATATTTCTCACCATCACCCGTTGTGTATGAGTGTGAGTGTTTGTGTGTGTCTAACTACTCTTAAATGAATCCATTGTTGGCGTCGTGTTTGTTCCATTTATTATTTGTAATATCGACGTGTTCCGAAATGTCGAGAAAATCGGCGATTGTGTTCGGGGGACGTATTAAATAGTAATAAATAAATAAATAGTAGTAGTATCTGAAAAAAATTATCATAACGCGCGCGCCGGGGCCTCTCCTCTACGGTCGGCGTCAATGGGTTTTCTTTTAAAAAAAATAAAAACATTTTTTATTATTTTTTTATCCCCGTTTTTTCCGTCTCTCTCGCTCGCTCCGGAGTAGTTTTGTGTACGCGGGCTTTGTTGGGAACGAGCTATAGCTTCGCAACCAGCGGCGGCGGCATTCACTTCGTTACGTTTTCCTATCGCGCGCGGCAGCTGCGTGTTGGGTAGAATGTATATATTATGTTGTATGGTGTGCGTGCGTCATATATATATATATTATTCCCAGTGAACGCCGCTCGCTCGACGCCACGCCTACAGTCCCGCCGCGTTGCCACGTTGTGCGTCGGTGCCGCGTTTGCGTTATATAATGACGCTACGGCTGCCCGAATGGCAACCTTGAGGAGAAGAAAAATCGTATTGTGGGGGCCACCGCGTTGTGCCGGGAAAATTTCCTCTTTTTTTTCTCTTCTCATTTCTTATCTCGTATATTATATACTTTTTTTTAATACATATTTCAAGCGAAAAACTGTTTTTGAACAACTTTTTCGTTCTCCGGTGCGACCCAATATTATTTTTACAACGAAAAAATATTATCATCATCATTATTATTATTATTGGCGACGAATAATTTTCAAAACCATACGTCTACCGACTATGTACAATAGTTTTTTTTAGGTTCTTTATACGATATAAAAATTTTCCAACAATTTCAATTTATTATAATGTTGAAAATAAAAAAAAAATTCACTTTATTCTTGACAAATTTTTACTGAACATTCATTATAATTGAAAGTTTGAAACCGTTGTGCTCTGGTTACATAAACATTTAATCAATCAATAAATGCTCCCCTTAACATGGTTTAGTGCCCTGCGATTGGTCCGTTAAATTTTAGTGAATCATTAAATTAATCAATTGTTTATGCGATCTTGGGTTAAATGTTTAATTATTTGTATTTATTTAGTCCATTTAGGGGTTATATTAATCTTGCGAAAAATCTTATCATTTCTTGACCTTAATGGGTATGCCTATTAAGTCTCGAGATATGTTTTCTTAAAACTATTTTTTTCATCGTAAAGTTTATTTAAATAGATACATTTTGTAAATAATATGCAGGAGGTACACACATTAATTTTTATCAATTTCACAAGCTATAAACGTGTATGATTGTGTTAAAATATGTAATTAATTAATTTTTATATGTATATTCTACTCGATATTCTATATGATTCATAGATTTTTTTTTCATGTTTTGGATTTCTAAACGTTGTATCGGTACGTTGCTTGTGTACATTATCATTTATCGTGCATTTAAATGTTCATTGCCCTTCGGAGAATTGTAATTTAATTTTCCTGGTGAAGTTTGAAATATAGGTAATATTTTTTAACGCTTAGGTATGTTGTGGTAGTTTACTTATTCAAATAATTTTTTGTGACAACTAAAAATCAATAGAATATCATAATATTTTCAAAAATATTATTAGGTACTGTAAAATATCAAATTATACAGCGACACGTTTATTTAAATAATCAATAATATTTAACCGTTTTCAAGAGAAATACAACGAGAAATAGTAAATACCAAAGACGAAATTTCGATGTCTGTAAATTATACCTAATCACTGTTAATAAAATGTTTAGGATACCATGTATAGTTTTTCTTATTATTTATTATTAAATATTTTAAAATATATGACATGTAATATCATACAGAATCAGATTAAATTCCACTGACTTCAACATAATATTTAAAATTACGGTACATAAATTGCGTTCCTATAATATGTTTCGTATGGCGATTGGCGATATATAAATTAGGTAACTGTCTAGTTACATTATATAATTTAGTTTATTAATATTTTAAAATCGTGTGATATTATATGTATTGTACATTAAAAATATGTAATGTTCGTAATAGTTATATTTTGGAATTACTTAATTTAGTTTATTATAAACTATCTACCTATAATGATTTTGAAATATAAATGTATGAATTAATCTTTTTATTAGCTTATAATTACAATTTGAAATGCATAATTATTTATGAATCTACATTGTAATTTCTTGACATAATTGTCTCTACCCATAGGTAGATAAATAAACTTAGGGTGACAACTTAAACATCCCGTGTAAGGGGTCACCAAATCAAGGTCCTGTAGACGAATTTTATCTGTCTGCTAGCAAGAAATAATTTTTGATGAATTAAATGAGGTTTTCATTAATTTTCATTTAATATTTTGAATTTGCCTTTACTTTTTTGGATAAACATAGCATAGGTTTACATTACATTTCTATGGTTCCATAAAACTTCCTAAACTTCCTAAAGCCATTCAAAAATACTAATTGGTAATTCCTGCCGTATATTATATATGTCGTCGACGTGTACCTACAACTACCTATACGTATACTTCATATCTGTATGCCATGTTCTGAGTACAATTTCATTGGTACTTTTTTTTCCAAATTATAGGTAAGGCGTACTTATCTAAGTGTTGATGCAATGAGTATACTAATTAATATGTTTCTATTACTACTTTCTATAAACTATTTTAAAACTGAAATAAAAAATAAAAAAGGTGGGCAAGTGGGTGTCGCTCTGCTGTATAGTAGATTACAAGTGGATCACTGTAATGGATGGTGTTAAATTTGAATTCAATGATGTTATATCATTGTATACGAAAAACGATTCTAAGCGAAGCCGATAATATATTACTAAGTATATTTGATAATATTATTGAGAATATCGTAATTTATTTACATATTTACGTGGAACCTTGTTTTAAATTTTCAGTCCTTGGCTATTTTGACCCAATAAATTTTATTGACATTTATAGAATAAAAATCCAAAATTGAAAATGTTAACGTAAACTGTAAACAGTTCAAAATGAGCAAAAATATTTTGTAAAGTTTATCGTGTATAGAAAATGCTAATATAAACATTCAGTGAAAATTTCATGTATCTATGGTTATTTGATTTAGAGGTACACCATACACCAAGACCAAAAGATTTTGTTGAAAACCGATTTTACGTTAAAACTACCGTTTTTCCTTAATTTTTGTTTTTCCCTGCGCTTTTGAAAAATTATTGACAATTTTTAATTTTAATCTCTCGAATGCACCAATTGGATTCACTTTCCCATTGAACAAGATACTGTTAAAGAAAATCAAAGCAGGTTACTGCCCAAAACGGTGAGACAAAAAATAAAAAAAATAAAACTATTACAACTTTGTAATATCAATACATTCATCGCTCCGCTCAGAATCTAAATTTCTCAGTTTAGATACGTGCTTCACATTTTTTACGTAAACATTGTTGTGTTACCCTCATTAAAACGTATTCTTTTATAATTAACTCAAGTTAATAATTTCAAAATTATAAGTCAATTAGTAATTTTATGTTAATTATTAATATATAATTAGGAACTATTTTAATTAATTCTCATGGGTACTCTACGTTTTATTTTTTTTAAATTATGGCCACTTATTGAAACAGAATTCAAATTGTGTATTTTAAATTATATTTGTTTGGTAGTTAAGTTTCTTGATTTTATGCTGTATAGTACCAAATTGTATTTTAATCATTAACTTTTCTATATTTTATTCAAAATTATCATACAAGAAATCATAATAACGTAATAGGTATTATGAAATTACATTTTTGACGCTATTGTTGTCTTTTGGTTTTGGTTTTGGTTTATTGAGATAACAATATATTATAATGAGCTTAAATAATTCAAATATTCTTGGGTTACAGTTACAACAAATAATAATAATGTATAGTTTGATGTAATGGTCTCGTGTCGTGTGAAGCTGATGATAATAGTTGTAATAAATAAAAATAATGAATACTATTGGCGATGATTGGTATATATTTTATAAACGCCAAATTCTTTGATTATATTATATTATTGTATCCTATATCCTTATAGGTACCTGTCCTTAGTCTAACAGTAAATATATAACATATATTATAAGATAATTTTCTTTTAAACGTCATTTAATTAGTGTGACGTTTAATTTTTCATCGGGGATCCGTGATCCGTTCTGGGTAACCGTAATAATTATCATCGATGTGTCGTCATAAGCAGTTGGTCGGCCGGTGTCGGCGGACCTTGAATAACATTGTATATTGATAGGTTATTGGCATGTTATCTACAACTTATATTATCTATGTAGGTATATAGTATATTATTCAGTGCGATATATACGTCATTATAACATCGCGATAGTGATGTCATCAGTGAAGGTGATTAGTCTAAGGCTCCTAACCTACGGTTTGTATAATAATATTCCTCGTTATTGATAATGACAATAATTTTAAAACAATCGCCACGTTCTCGTTAACGACTTCATGGGTTTTACAAAATATTACTCAGCAGTCTGTATGACTCGTCATAGAAACCGCATAATTTCTGTCGTCGTTTGTGGTGAAGACAGCGGTTAGCTGTGGAAATAGACCTTCGGAACTTTATTTTTTAAATTGTTGAGCTAAAAGGTTAGAATTTGTTTTATTCGTGAATGTTGTTCTGAACCCTGTATATTATTTAAATACTAAGTGTATGTAGTTGCTGATGTACATTATACATGAAAATAATGTAACTATGTGAACGGTTGTTATTAGGAATTCGCTGTATGGATAGTCTTGAGCCTCAGTAAGCAGTTGTCTATTTTTTCCATCGTTGTCAGTCGTGTTATAACAGAGCATCCGAATTTGCTTATTTTCTTTTTGTGTATCAAGTATTAACTGAACAAAGTATAGTGGTTAATACTTCACGACTGTATTATTTTCTTTTTGGTCCGCAACAAGATTGAATCTAAAAATGTAAACAATTTTACTTAAAAATCATAAACAATCGTAACTGAATATGAGTGTAACAAATAGATCACGTCCCTACTGGTCCGCAGTAGTAAAATATACATAGTCAACCGATAAAGAGCAGACGACCAAATCGTTATTTAATTACAAATATTAATGCTGTTATATCCGTCGCGTGACCGGTGCCTTATTATAATATTCTCCTTACATAGGCCCGGTGTTACAGTACACGCATTATTGGTACATATCGTACGTATTTTATATAGGTCATTGACTGTTTGTAAGTAGTAGTAGTAGTAGTAGTAGTAGTAGAAGTCCCCTGCGGCCTTTATCGGTGACAGCGATTGCGGAAATGCACATCTATCATTTCTGATTCTCCGTGTGTACCGCAAGCCTAGTTTATTAACCCAGATTATAATATACATATATACATACAAAGAACGAGTGAATGAGTATTTATGTATATAAGTATATATATATGTTATATATATAACATATATACACACGTGTGTGTACGACACGACGGTGTGAGAGAGTGCGGTGAGGAGAGAATGGGTTTGTTTATTGTACACCGCACACGCATTATGTACGCGCCCATGCCCTTACCCAACAACACACCGCGCATACACACACACACACACACACACACCCACACACACACGCGTGCGCGATCGCATTGGCGAGTGTAAATACATTCAGATAAAAACACACGTCACACGGAATATTTTGGGCCCACGTTTTATTTTATTTTTAGACATAATTGATACACGTACATTATAATAATAGTAATAATGATACTAAGCGGTGTGTGTAAACGTGTGTGTGTTAGTGTGTACAACTGTTGGAGAGTATATAACGCCGCGTCGCACGACTGTCGTAAAAACGGATGCAAAAGGACGGGCAGCGCCTCCTGCCCCGCCGCCACCGCCTTACCACTGACAACATCGTAAATCGTTTGTGTTTACGTACATCACGTTTATTATAATATGGAATATACGTGTGTACGGTATTGGTATGTATCGCGATCGTTTGTTTGTTGTTTGTAAAACTATCCGCGGCCGGGAATCGCACAGTGCGCGTCCGTGCGTGATGTATCGGCATTATACGACGACAAATCGTTGTCGTTGTACATAGTATCCACGCGTAGTGTCTCGTCCATAAAATCGCGTCGTCTTCGTCACTGCCCGTGAAGTGTCGTAGTCGCTTCGACGCCTACTCTTTTCCTGTCTTGTATATAACAATATGTCTGTGGTGTGCGTGCATAAACGTGCGTTTATTGATGGATAGACATAAATAGTATAAGAATTCAAATTAATTTCGGTTCCAACTTCTAACCGACAGGTGGTAACAATTTTTTTTAATCACCAACTAATTTAAAAAATGTTATCTTTACAAATTTACAATATGATATGATACAATGTATAATTTGTAAGTAGTCTTATATTATACACCATGTAAAGTGACCATGGAATTAATAATTAGTAAAAAATATTATAATTTATAACTGGTACAATGTTATATAATATACGTAACTACGTTATTGTTTTACATATTAAAATCTAAAGGTACTTACTTACTATTATACTGTCACTGTATTCCGTGTAAACTGTATGGATAACCCGTTACATCAAATAGTGGAAAATATAAACCATAGGTATACAGTATTGTTTAATTTGATGAAAAACCTTTGCGTCTATTACCAATTTGTATAGACTTAAAATAATGTTCACAGAGAGGTTGACATCCTATCCTAAGTCCCGACTACTCTGTGCTCACTCTTATTATATTATTTTGTATTGCAATGGAAAATCATTGTGTTTTTCTAAAATTTACGATAGTGACGTTAGATTTGTGTTAGTTGTTGTGTACACTAGTACACGCGGGCTTAGTTTTCCTGGGGAAAACAATACGATAACGCCTGTTTGTATTCGCTTTTGTACACCGTACTCGTGTTAATAGTCAGTTATCGTAATGTGATTAACTGTCTATTACCTGAGTGTGGATGTTATAAAACCGAAGACTATTATATTTTATTACATTATGTGCGAGTGTCGGTTTAAGGTCCACAAAAGACGCGCGAAATCTATTCTCTTTCGATTCGTTGCACAATGCCTAAATTCGAACTCTGTTTATCTATAGTAGATAAATAATATTATGTCAATTGTTTGTTTTACTGCATTGTTATTATCGTTCTTAATTTATATCATCTCAGTTATTGGCTTTTAAGTTGTTCAACAGTTTAGATTACTGAGAATTTAACGTTTAAATTTTTTTGTGCTTGATTTGATCTATTGAATTGATATTATGGTCTCGGATATGGTTTACCTAACCATATAATTAACTTTGAACACTTACCAATTACTTTCAGATTTTTTTCTTTTTACTGAGTTAATATTATAAAAGGCCGGCACTATTATTGGTTCGAATAAAACCTGCATAAAAAGTATATAATAATAAAGAGGCTGGAGTGAGTAAAATACTTTTCAATTAGAATTATAAATTATAATTTATTAGATATAATGCAGTTATAACTTATAATATTATAACAAAAAACATAATTAAATTCTCAATTTATATTTTATTCTTCATTTGTATGGCAACATGAAAGTTTCTGTAATTTGATTAAATGTAGAATACTTTTCAAAATATAGATTAAATTATAGGTATAAATTGAAAAAAACTAACAAATGGATTTAATGAAATATGATCTAGAACTTCGAGTTTAAATGTATGATTCTTTATTATGTTTTCATGTTTTTCGCTGTGTAACATTAAAACAAAATAAGCTATAAGTAATAACACATTAATTGAGTTATAAGTAAAAATTTCTGTAACGATTTTCTCGTTGGTTTTATACTTTTATATCTTGTTAGGACACCGTACTAATGATATCGAGTAATACCAAGTACCCAGTGAACTAGAGTAATATAATTATTTTGATGAAAAACGTTTGTTTTTATTTGTATTGTTCGATACGATACGGCTGTTTTTGGATTTATAGTCGTCGTATACACCACGTGGTCTGTACCCATAATTGAGTTAGGTATGTGCGTGCGCGTGCGTATACTCGTGCACACGCGGACAAATACACATACAGTCACGATAATGGGTCATTAATTATTTTACATTGGAACCATTAGGGTCACCTTTTCCGCATCGTCTAGCGCGACGACGTGCTCGTGATTCATGAATGAAAGGAACGTCATTATCACGGACAGAATCCACAGTTTTGCGGCTTCGTAATTTTACAACCCTTAAATGTTCCCAACCACCACGATCGATGTGATACCCGCCACTATTGCGTCGCTCGGCGACCCCCCTGTCCCCGGTTTCTCACACCCACCCTATACACATTCTTTCACGATTCCAAACGTCGTCTCCGTTACCACCACTACCCCGTCTATAACAGGTTTCGCGCCAACCACACAAACATGCATTGTGCAAAACTTTTTAACACTACCCTCCGCTTCGGCATCGCCGTTGCCACATTTATTGTGTATAGTAATAGTAATCGTAGTAGTATATATTATATATAAAATATACATACAATATATAGTAGTCTGCTGTGTGTGCCTACCTGCACATAAATCCTTTTTGCCCCTGTTTACTTTTTCCGCATCCCTCTCACATCTCACCCCGTATCGGTCATTCTCTCTCACTCTCTTTGTGTTCGTTGTCGGCTGTTGACCCCGTATACCTTCAAGGTCGATTTTTTCTTTCGAATTCGTCGATCTTTTTCGCAGTACGTCTAAAAGTTTTGTTTTTGCTCTGCAGGCGAATCCCAGAGGACCTACCCCTCCACCATCGCCTGGCCACCAGACTCATTATCCACCACCACCGTCTTCGCCCACCGGATATCAGCAGCACCATCGGGTACCGCCTCTACATCATCAGTATCCGCCGGGGCCACCGTCTCAGCAGCAGCAATCGCAGCAGCCGCCGCCTCATCAACAGGTAATTATCGTTGTTACGATTAAACGTGTAAACAATACCAACACCGTTGCCGGGAGGGAGGGATTGACCTAGATCCATATTATAGTTGTTTTTATTTACGGGTACGTTAAAATATATCACTCTGATTCAAGAATTATTCTGGGAATGGGCCAAATCAACTGAGAGACACGTTACGCCGATCATCCAGACAATAATAATGATAATAGTAATAATAATAATAACAACAATAATACAACAACAAAGATTTATAGTATTTCCGGGTTATTTATAAAATATAAATAAAAACTGCTCTTTACGAGTAAACGTCATTGACCTGTGCGTTATAGTTTTTTCGTCGCCCAGTCGACTTCAAATAGAATGGTAATGGTCGTACACGTCGGCGGGCGGGCGGTGTGGCATTATCACTCACACAGCTGATCCTCTCCTCGCCGCATAGTCGGTAGCTGCCGCCACCCATCACGACCTTGACTTCCGTGAAATGTTTTCCCGTCGGCCCCGAAATGATATACCACAATAAACGGCAAAACCCCAAAACCCTCGGGATCGTCTACTCTTACTTTCAATACACATACGACCTGTGTTCGTTATTATTATTATTATTATCATCATCATCATCATCATCATCACTATTACTATTATTAGTCTGTACTCGGACGTGATCACGGTGTTTAGTGTTTACTATAACATATACCATACAATTACTACTATTCATTACCGTCGTTTTACTACTCGATCTACTATGATTACTACTACTACTACCACCATTACTACGCTACTACTACTTCTATTTCTGTTACTACTGTTGTGTACTATCTTATAGTATGTGCACAGTGCACAAGCATGGCCGGGCATAAATTGAGTGTTAACCATGGATACCGTTTTTACTGCAGGTACCTTATGGCAGCTACCCGAACCAGCAGCCGCCGGTTGATCGCCAGCAGCAGCAGCAACCTCAGCAGCAGCAACAACCACAGCAGCAGCAGCCCCAACTTCCTCCGCAACCGCCCCAACAACCTCACGCCGTTCTGGGACAGACGACGTCGTCGCCGGCGTCGGCGAGCCCACCCGCTTTGCCTCCCGTGCCGCAGGGCCAAAATGCCCAGCAACACTCGTCGCCGACGCCGCCGCCACAGCCTCAGCAGCAGCAGCAGCAGCAGCAACCACCTCACCAGTCACCGCCGCAGGTTCATCCGGTGAGTTATTTGATATTTTATTGGAAATTAACAACCGTTTTTTCGTTTCTGTTTTCTAACAACACCTGTGTTATGATAATACAAAACGTTAACACCACTGGTCAGATTCAAATGGAGTGTGTGTCTCTGTGTGTGTGTGTGTGTGTGTGCGTAACGGTGAATTATGGCCTGGGACGCTTTTCTGCAGCGGGAATAATAACAATCTATTACGCGGCTCGGATGTGCTAACGCCGGAGGTACAAAATGTAATTGCCCCATCGTAATTAGATTATTAAAAAGTCAATTAACAAAATTACAATTTAACACTTACAGCTACAATTAAGTTTTTATTTTTATTATTGGAATGTCATTGTCTAAAATCACATACGTAAAAAAATTAAATTGAAGCACTATCAAGTCTCGTCAGCAGAATGTTGACTAAATGTATATAAGACCTTTTTTTTTTATCCTATTGTGTTCGTGTATTCAAAATGGTTTTTTCAAACAAATTTAAATGGCAACCGGTTTGTTCGTAAAACGACTGTGATAATAATATGCATACAAAGTAAAACGTTTCAAGTTTAGTTTATTATAACACAATTTTTCTAGATATATCTTAATGATGCAGCCCAACTGCCCAAGATATTCTTTTCTTGGAATGTACTTTCTTTTGTTTTAATACGTCGAAATTGTATTACCTACTTTCAAATTGTTGACTACGAAAACATCGGTTGACTAACTTAGTTAAACAGATTATAATTGGTTTTTTTGTGTTTGAAATGTATTGTACGATGTTCTATGGACATTAAACATGTTTGTTTTAGTTATAATAAAAAATGAAAAAAAATGTATTATTAGTCGCTGCTTCATCGGCTAAAGTAAAATTAAAAATAAAAATAAAAATTCAGAAATAAACATTAACTTAAAGCCGCGTTCAGACCTACAGGATATATTTGTTGGACACGTCATGTGTTTCCTATAATATATATTATGACATTCGATTACGTGTTACAGCTTATGAGAGGAGATCAGAAACATGTCATGAGCATGAAACTGTTTTGTATTTGTATTTTTGTATATTAGTATTTGCTGATTATAGTTAATAATTTCTTCCATTGGCTATTAAACAGAACTAAACATTAAATTTAGATTAGATTTACAAATATTGTGATTATTATTAAATTATACTTTTTACGTTTTATATTTTAAAAATCAAGATTGTTCTAAAAAACCAATAAAGTTTATCAAACTATAGCTATGGATAATGGATTTATCCAACTTTTCTGGACAAACGGTACATTGAACCAAGTATATAGGTCGTGGCCTTTAAAAATGCGATAACAACTGGTTTGGGAACACTACATTATGTGCAGTACGACAGGTTTTGTAGATTTTTCTCCTTTAAATAATAATAATTATTATATTATTCTTGCATTTTAGGATGTAAAGTGTAGAATAAATTAACTGGTTCCTATTTAGTCAGCTATACAAATGCCGAAAGTATTTGATCGTTGCGTTTAATTTTAATCACACTGTATTAAACCCCTTTTAGCTACAATATTAAATTTTTATTTTATTCTAAATATAATATAATGTTCATATATATAGGTATATGAATTATTTTCATATAAATGCGTTTGTTACAACCCGGCTTTCTAAATACCTATTGAAGGACACCAAACTACAAAATAAATGATCCCGTAGTAATGGCAATATTAGCGAAACGCCAACCGTTTTTTTTTACGTTTAATTAATTTCTGTTGTTATTGAGCAATAAGCAATGTGACCATGTGGAATCATAAAAGCAATAAGCATCCCAATTTTACGGAAAATTACTGAAAATAATTTTAAATTTTCTTTTAAACAGAATACGGTTGTATTTTCGATGCCGTTCCGTTCACTGTAAAAATGTGACGTCTAACGATTTTCGGCGTTTATCGTGTACAAAATAACTTTTATTCATTAAACGCATGTCTGCATCTTTTTTTTTTGTGCCCAGCCGCCGCTGTGTTGACATTTGATAAGGGTATAAGAGAGAAATAATAGGCGAAAAACGATAGCCAATGCAGCAGCGACCGCAGCAGATAAACGGACGGAAAATAATTATGAGTAGGTCGCCCGGGCATACACGAAAAAGGCGCATTTTTTTACGCTTGCTCTTCTCGGGGTTGGGGGGGGCGTAAACAGTTATGTCTAAGTAGCGTGTACCGCATACGCACGATGCACATTCATGATCGGCAGCAATCCGGTTTCTACCGTTGGTGCGGCGGTACGAAATAAAACATTTTTTTTTCTTTTATATTATATACAAAAATAAATAATAATAATTATTGTCGGCGCGATGAATGCACACACGTTCTCTTGTATGTAGTGCGTGTATAATATAGCAGCAAGCAAGCAGGCTATAACCCGGGATCGTCGTCGTAGTCGGGTTGGGCGCGCACGCCGTCGTCGTTGTCGCCGCAATCTACGACGACGACGACAACAACGAATAGCCACACACACCAAGCAATATATTATTATTATATCATGTGCAAAGAATGCGTATCGTTGTTGTAGTGTACGGCGTGTGTACCACGTATTAAATACACGTTACCAGCGGCCTGGGCTCGGTCGGCGGTCGGCTCGGCGTCCCGAGCATCCATTATTTGCGCCGTTACCCCAATGCCCCGCCACGTCGTACCCGAGCACGAACGTTGCTGCTAGCAGCACACTCGACTCGAGTTCCAGTCAGCGCGCGCTCCCGCCCTCCACGGCCCGCCGACCCCGTCACTTCCCGCCAACGCCATGCGGCGGGCAGGCCCCTCCGTCGGTCTCCTACCGCCACCCCACTTCCCCAATTCTGGTATCCACCGTCCGCCGTAATAGCGCCGAGCGCGCGTTATCCGTACGTTGTTTATTACGGCCGCCGCCGATGTTCTATTCGGGCTACGGGCTCGCCGTGTTTTGCGCGCGCGCTCCCGCTCTTGGGCCTCAGCGTCGACGTAGTAGTGGGGTTGGTGGGGGATTAGGTGGTGGTGGTAATAGTAGTAGTAGTAGTAGTAGTAGTAGTAGTAGTAGTAGTAGTAGTAGTAGTTGTATGATTGGTAGTAGTCGTCGTCATCGCCGCCGCCGTCGTCGTTGTAGATTGACGGTGTATGCCTGTGTGACGGGCGGCGAATAGGAGAGTACACTGTCGTGGCTATCGTTATAAATATAATATAATATATTATTATATACCTACATAATATAACAATAGTTATAATAATAATTACGACGACGGTGTGCACGTCTGTTGACGCACAATATAATATGTTTGGAGGGACCTTTGTTCGGCTGGTCTGGCGAGCAACCGAGACGTTTCGACTTGTGTCCGTAGACGTCGCTACGTGGCCATCGTGAACGGCCGGAACTAAAATTTCGATTTTCCGCGCCCTAAGTCGTCCCCATGGTTTTTTCGGTACGGTCTGCATGCATTGCGTCGCCGTATACCCACGGCGGTTTTCCTTTTTGACCGCTCGCCGGTTGGCAACACTGCGCGCGTCGCGAGCTTGTGTGTAACCGTCGCCGACGTTGTAATTTCGGGGGATCGGTAGAGCCGAACCGGCCGCCGCATGATAACCGGAATATTGTTTGTGTGTGCGTGCTTATCTTTGTTGGTTTTTTTCCAACGTGCGCGCCGCTTAATATGTGTACTTGAATGCGGGTCTCCCCTCTCCGCATTATTTTCCCCCTCTCAAGCTGACTCACTCATCCGTCGTCGTCTTCGTTGACCGTTGTCATGTATTATTTTTTTATTTCATTATCATTTTCCGTCTTTCTTTCTTCCGCTCGAGGCCGTCGGAGAGTCGAAAATAATATACAAAGTTATTATGACGGTTGGATGGATAGGTTCTCTACGGCACTGCGGCGGCGGCGGCGGCGTATATACGCGCGTAATCACTTTCCCAGCCTTTCATCCGACAGGTTGCCCCTCCGCTCCGTCGTGTTAGTATCGCATACCCCTCGCCTCGCCCAGTGCCTTTGTCGACGACACCGTTGTCGTCCTCTATCTGTACCGTTGTATTTTAAGGGTGAGGTCATCTCCTAACCCTTTTTATCGTTTTCCCTCTACACCCGTTCCCCGCCCACGTTGTTCGCGACCCCGTGTCGATAGTATTACATTAGCAAAAGAGCCATTTAACATTATTACTGCCGTTACTTACTACTATTACTATTTACTACTGCTATAGTTCTATATTACCTATAGAGTATACTATGATACTTTTTTTGCCAAATGTCTTAACTGTTAATGATTCGTGCACTAATGATGCATCCATCGCCTCTGCGCGCTGTGTTTTTTTTATTATTTTTATACTATTCGTTTCTTTTTTACCTAACAAAAATAACATATCATCAGCAGTATGTGTACGAATGGGATACTCTTTGTTTATGCACGTGTACCTATATTTTTGAATTTCTACCGAGGAATTGTATTATACGGATCAATTGTTAACGTTTCCCATTAACTCTGGATCAATTATGCCATTTTAACGGGTGGATTACTAAGGATTGTAACTGAAATAAAATTTGTTTCCATAATTATTCTGTAATTTTAAT
Organism: Acyrthosiphon pisum; assembly: GCF_005508785.2. Classification (NCBI taxonomy): domain Eukaryota; kingdom Metazoa; phylum Arthropoda; class Insecta; order Hemiptera; family Aphididae; genus Acyrthosiphon; species Acyrthosiphon pisum. The sequence goes on along the minus strand of NC_042496.1, from coordinate 790,190 downwards.
CGTTTGCAAAACATATTTTAATTAATTATTATACTGAGTACTTGCTAAATCATTTCATACGATTATTAAGTAATCAATTATTCAAATATAATATTTTCTAATTAAAAAAAACAAATACGATGATATTGTGTTGACTGGAACAACTACCATCACTCGCTCACCAACAAGACACGTATTCCATCATTAAAATTATAATATCAACGATATAGATTTCAAATAAGTACAAGTACATTTTTTTTTTTTATTGAGTAATATTTATTTTATATAGTGAATTGTTTTGCTTTCATTCAATTTTAGTTTATTTATTTCAAGCCATATAATATAATATTTAAACGTAATGTAATATTATATTTAGTTATTTAGGAATTATATTCATTCTAAAATTTACAAGTTTTATCAAAAAGTAATATTGGACTTAACAATAAAAAAGTCTCCGCGTAAACTAAACCGGCTGCGGCCTTCATTCTGCGCTCATGCTTTTACCGCCCGCGTTGGGATCAATAAAGAGACACAATATATATCAATACAACAATGCCATCGACTTCGTGGCAATCTACTTTGTTGTACTTATCTATTATACTTCACAAATGCTTTTTCTTTTTATAGAAAATCATCAAATTATTGTAGTTTTTAATAATATTTTTATACAAATAATATTAATTATTGATAATATATATGTATTTTTAAATTTTAGTATCAGTAATCGGTTTAATAAAATTATTTATTCGAAGAATCAATGACTAAATTTAAATGGGTCTGTAATTTTTGTATTGTCTCGCAGCATAGTACTATTGCGATCAAAGTAGGTACAGCAAAAGGTTATAATCGATATTTTTCATCGTGACTTCTCGCCGCACCGTACTTGTTTCAAGACTTGATGCAACTACTAGAGCTTCATTATAATCAAAACCCACGAGAAATGTTGTATCGAAAATCACTTAGTTGGCAAATATGTTATAACTACTTAATAAAACATTGCAATTAACATATCAGAAAACAGTACCTATAGAGATTAATATCGATTCATGAAATATGCTTACATCTGTAAACTGTTTTTAGTATTATTAATTATTCCTTATAAGTTAGGTATTACTTATAACTCAGTTACTAGTAATAGAATTACTGCTATAATATATATAATTATTAAACGTCAACAATACAATACGAATATATACTTTGTATAAATTGCGGTCGTAGAGATAACCTGGATGATCATAATAGGTAGTCTTGGAAATATTTCGGACACCTATGGTAGTCAAGATAGCCCGGAAGTACCAAAAAAAAAATGTTGATACATTTTTATAATATCATATAATGCTATTTTGTGTTTAGCTACTGTATATACTGTATTCTATCTTAAATCTCGTATAAATCTAGCTACTATCATAGGTTTATATCTTGTATTTATATACTATTTTAAATATTAAACGACACTAAACTAGAAAATCTAATCTTAGATTTTGAGTGTGTACCCATCTGGCTGACAATGATGTATTTTAAAAATTATTTTTGTGTTATCACGTTTGCATTCAATACGTATTCAATACGCTTCAATTTCCATCTTTGAGGGTGGTGGCTGATAGAGAATGTAATCTACTTATTGGTTTTAGAAGTAAAAAATGAAAATCTCAATACCCAATTTTTAAAACATCAGGTAACCCTAAAAAAAAAATGATAAAAACGGAGAAATTTAGACAACGTATGTTTTTGATCAAATAGATTTTATTTTGTTGTAATTATTAAACACATGATATAGTTTTCTAAATATTTTTTACCTATTTATTGACATTTGAAATTGTGAAGACTAGATTTATATTGATAATTTTTTACTCAGTTAAAAGCTTTGAAAATTTAATAGAAGGTTTTTCATAGGTTCTTAGAGCCTATCTTGAAATATCAAAATTATATATACAGAATTTTTTATATAACATTGGAAGTTAATTTTGATGAATGGAGATATATATTTTATTTTTGTACTTATAAGAATCAAACAATCTGTAACTGTAGATTGTATAATCTAGATATTTAAACAAGAAGTAATGATTTTAGTTATAATTGTATTGTATAATAAGAACTTTTCTGCATTAGATATAGTATAATAGTCAATAGACCATTACAGTATTTGAATAATTTTAAGCTATACCTTGATCTTATTTACACCGTTCTAAGGTATATGTCGTTATTGACATTTAAGTTAATAACAATAATACAAGATAAAATATTATAATTATTATTGTGTTACATTATGCTGTTTTTTGAAAAATTTAGTTCAATATATACCGTTAACTTAATAAATAAATAAATAAATTATAATTTAATAAATAAAAAATATCCTTAGAAATAAAATAGACCGTCACACCATTTCCACTAAGATTCATTTTTCGTAGTCAATGATTTATCATTGAATTAAACTTTAACACATACATTACAGCGATCTACTCAATGATACATTTGAAACCTATTCAGCGGAGCGACACATTTGTTTTTTTTTATCAGACTCAAATTCTATAATTTCGTAGGTATCTTTATTTTTCGCAGTGTTATGGGAAGGTTTTGGCATTTTTATTATTTGGTGCCTTGGTGGGACGTTATATTTAAAACATAAGTCGTACTTACTACTCGTACGTTTCTTTCTCTGATTATTGTACTATGATATTTTAAATAATGCCACTCGATTTATTAAGATTTAAACGGTCGTTGTTAACAATACGTTTGTTAGGTACTTTCCCTTTCCGTTGTTTTCATTGCTAAAAATGCACAGTGATTGATAAGTCCCAAAAGGTCATGGTCGGTTTTTGACCCCATTCTATTGAAAAAAAAGGAAGCCACAACCGTTTACACATTGCGAAGATGTAACAACGTACAACCTATTTGATTTATATTGAAAACTGGCAATGATGGTGAAATAACTGGTGTGGTCTGTCCATGTTATGAATGGCATCACACGTGCCTCTTCCCCTCTACCAATCCCCTGTTCCGTCTCTTACCGGTGTCCTTATCATCTGTTTGTGTACACTCTTTGTATACACACATATAAAATATATATATGTATATGTGTGTGTTTGTGTGTGTGTGCGTAAATATATGTGTCGGAGAATAGCGTGTTACCTCCACCCTTTTGCCGCGGTCCTTGTTCTCAGTCATTCTCTCTCACCCTTCTCTCCACCACCAGTCATCGGAAAGGTCCTAACCCTCCGCGTCTCGTCGTGCACAACTTTGTTGTCCCCGCGCTCTTCCACGTGCCCCCAGCCCTCCGCTCAATCATCTCTTTTTCCAATTACCGCAATATAGAAGGAATACCTTTTATGTGTATATAGTACATACCATGTTTTCTCTTTCTGTCTTCCTCGTTCCGTCTCTTTCGTTCGTACTTTACCCCGGCCAGACGGTAGGTCTTCCCCGAAACCTCCACATGTTTTATTGACCCCCTACCCCTCTTTCCTCTTCACCCTTCTAACCGTATGATCCTTTTGCATCTTTTTACTGTCTAAGTCCGACCTGTTGATTCTATTTGTATTTATATATTTCCGCGTCAATAACGCCTACGGTATTTTTTTATGCAGGATTTGACAAGTCAAAATAGTAATGACAGCAATTGTGGTGCCGGTGCTGGCAATGGTGGCACTCCTTTGCGGCCATCACCGTCTCCAACAGGATCTACAGGTTCGCGTTCCATGTCGCCTGCTGTCACAGCACCACCGGGTGGTGGACCACCTCAACAACAACAGCAACAACAACAGCAACAGAACATTCCAATGCCGCCTAGGCCACCAAGCAGCCAACAGCAGCCTGACCAAGGGCAAGCTACTCAAAATAATAGAATGAGTCATTCGCCTATGGGGCCACAACAAGGATATCAACAACAACCGTCCCCACAACCACCCGGTGGAATGCCTCATATGACAGGTCCTTCATCCGGAGCACCAGGAAATCCGTATAAAATGCCTGGACCTAATCCTTATGGCCCCCCTCCACCTGTATCTTCACATAGTGGTTATCCTGCACAACAACCTGCTCCGCCTATGGGATCATACCCTCAACAACCTCCTGGTAAAATATTACCAACATTGATAAATATTTTGTATATTAATGTTATATGTATTTAATGATTTATGTTGATTATATAGGTAATTATGGTGCTAGACCTCCTGGTTTACCTTATCAAGGGTATCCACCGCCTAATAGTAATGGTCCTCCACAACAATACTCTCCTAGAGGTATGCCGATGCATCATGGCCCGCCTCATCAATTTCCTCCTTATCAAGTAAGTTTTTAATTGGGAAGTGTTTTGTGTAATGCATTCTTATATTATATTTAATGTCATTGTCGTTACTAATACTTAACATTTTACTGGGTAACCTGTTTGGTTTTTTTAATTTATTTATAATATATTAAACAATATGTTTAGAATTGTTTAGAACACTTCTAAACATTGTATAATTACAACAAATATCTGGTATTTTTGTAATGTATCGGCTTTTTATACATTCCATGAAATGCTTTTTGTGACACAACATGTGCTTTGCAGGGATGGCCTGGTAGTGGTCCACCACAAGCACCACCTCCATTAAATAATAGTCACCATAGTGGTCCTGTTCAACCACCTACACCTACCAAAGTACCTCCCCCATCATCTTCCCCACAGCAGCAGCAGCAACAGCAGCAACAGCAACAACAACAACAACAACAACAACAACAACAACAGCAACAACAACAATCACCACAAACACAGTCTCAGCAACACCAACAACCACCAATTCAGCACCCTCCCCCTGCACAATCCCCATTACACCATCACCATCCTCATCACCCACCTCCTCCAGGACCCCACATGCATCCACATGCTCATCAAATGCATCCAATGCAGCAAGGCGCTTCTCCTGGACCACCGCCACCTGTCTCACCTGGTCCTAGGCCTCATACACCACCTCATCCACACTACCTCAAGCAACACTTACAGGTGAACACCCAAACAACCACAAAACTAATGCTTTAAGTGTGGCTTAAAATGTTTTGCTTTAGTTGTTATTACTGGTTTTTTTTTATGTTATTATTGTTAAACCTTTTTAAACTAAATTGTTTTATTTCTATATTTATAGCAACAACACAAAGGTCCTGGAGGCTATCAGACATCAGGCCCTATCCCACCTAATTCTGGGCCAGGAAATTATTTAAATTCAATGCCTCCTCATAGTATGGGTCCACCAGCACCAGTTCAATCTAATACTGGTCCTTCAATGGCACCACCAAATCCTTCGATGATGTCAGTTGATCATGAAGTTTCGCAACAACAGCAAAGCCTTAGTGGTGTTGTAACTTCAGTCGTTACCACTGGGCCTGATGGTACTGCTATAGATGATGCAAGTCAGCAATCAACTCTATCAAATGCCTCTGCAGGTAAATTGTTGTATTAGGTTATGTTTCTTAAGATAGTCATAATATTATTTTAAAACTAATAATTATTAATTTTGTTTTTTTTTTTAGCATCTGGTGATGACTCAAATTGTACTACACCTAAAAGAAAAGAAAACATGAGTGGTAGCATAATGTACCAACAAGGAATGGGTGGTATAATGGGACCACCGTGTTCACCTGCCCATGATGAATATTCAAATCCAGACCCAATGGCACCTGCTTGGCCCAGAGGCCCTCCATCACATAACCCAGTATTTAATAGCCACATAGCTCCTCAAAACGAACATGTATATCGACCAAAGGTAATATTTTTCTGAACTTGTAAAGAGTTATGTAAAACTAAACAAACTGTTCTATATTTTAGAAACATGACAGCTTGAGTAAATTGTATGAAATGGATGATAATCCAGAACGACGCATTTGGTTGGATAAATTGCTTCATTTTATGGAAGAAAGAGGATCACCAATCTCTACATGTCCTACTATCTCCAAAAACCCTCTTGATTTGTTCCGATTGTATATATATGTTAAAGAGCGAGGGGGTTTTATGGAGGTATGCAAGGTTCGTCAAATTTTGTTTTTAATTGATTTTTACTTTGCTTGTAAAAAAAGACTTTTGTTATCAAGTCATGTTTGTAGTCATTGATAAATACTTTTGAAAGTTATATTATATAAAGTATATGAAGTTTAAGTCACCTGATGTTGCCACAATTTTAATGCATAACTTTATTAACTGTATAAATTTGGTTTGGCTTATGTTTAGTGCGTATAAATCTGATCTCTACTTATAACCATCCAGTAATATTAGCTAATGCATTTAGGAACTTAATATAACTTTAATTTATTAGGTAACAAAAAATAAAATATGGAAGGATGTAGCTGGTTTGTTGGGTATTGGTGCATCATCAAGTGCGGCTTACACTCTAAGAAAACACTACACTAAAAACTTGTTACCATATGAATGTCACTTTGATCGTGGTGGCATAGATCCTGTACCTATAATCAATCAAGTTGAATCTTCCTCAAAGAAAAAAAGTTCTAAAGCAACATCTGTGCCTTCTCCTGGTAAGTGTTCTTGTTCGACACACAAAGTGTGTTGAAAATGAGAGATTCAAGTGAATAATTACGATTAGGTTCTGCAGGATCTAATTCACAAGACTCTTTACCATCTGCACCAACTGCTCCAGGACCAGGTCATGTAGATGGGTACCCAGGATATGGAGGTTATAGTGGGCCACAAGATTATAATTCACCTCAAAGACCTCCACATCCACCTCATGGTAAGATTATATCATATATGGTTTTATTTATTTAAGTATAAGTATATTATTAGGTTATCAATTAAAACTATATTTTTTTTAATACTCCAAGTATACAAAATATTGTTTAACTATTTTGTAATTAAAAATACTAAATTGCTCACATTATAAACACAATTTATTTTGAGTTGGTTAACACTTTGACCATTGCATTAACATTTTGAGGAGCAAATTTGGAATAATCAGAGTGGATCGAAAAAAAATTATAAATCTCGGACCAATGACGTATTTTAAGTAATTTTTATCCACCATATTTTTAGTAATGACATATAAATACTTACTATTTAAGTGTATATTATAATAAATATGTTGGTTTTTAAGATAAAACCCTATAATATAATTTAAAAAATATATACCGTTTGATTTTTTTGTCGTTTTTTTTAAAACTATTTTTTTCAAAACGTAAATGTTTTTGGGAAAACATTTTTTATATTGTTCCAGTTGTTTAAAACAACATTTAAAAAATATATAATAAAATATATTTGTATATAAAGTTTATACGAGTTTATAGTAGTAGACAAACATTTTGCGGGAACACCCAACTCTATATCACCCCTCTCAATGCTCATCTTAACTCGTAAGCAACTCGTCCTAAATTCGATTTTTATGTACTTATCGAAATATTCAGAAAAATATTCTGATCTCGAAGATTAAATTTAAACTGTATATCATAATTAAAAAACGTAAAAAACTTAAAATATTAAGTATAAGGATAAAAAAAATATTAAAAAATATAAATGTTTAATAAAAACGTTGTTTTGTAACGGCTTAAAACAAACTATGTAAGTAAACAAAATATTTTCAAAAACATTAATACTTTTTGAATAATGAATGTCCCACGTTAAATAAATCTCCGGTATATACGTCATTGTTTGTCAAAAGGTTAAAATATGACTATGTCGGGCTGTAGTACTGCATTGAATTTGCTTTATTAGAAAAAAAATGTTTGATTGGAGATTTCCATATATATATGCTATTAATAACAAGAAAGCGTATACACAACAGCAATAGGTCAGTGAAATAAAAAAAGATATTCCGGATACTTAAAGACATTCTGTCATTTGTATATTATTATTTCAATATAAAAATATAAAATGCTCTGTAAAAAATAAGTTGAACTAAAATGTGTAAATAATTTGGAAATTTGTTTATAATTATTGTCGTATTATGTTTTTATAATCAATTATTATTTTTACTTTTCTAATAACTACTCGTTAAGACATATAGTTTAAAATATTAACATTGATGTATAAAAACGGTATAAAAATGTAATAATTAATCAATGGTAATAGGTAGGTACTTTGAAGTTTGAACATAAGCTGTTCAAATCGACATTATTTCAAATTATCGATCATAATGAATTGGTTGTATGATTTTTTTATCTGCCATATAAACTATTCGATTGTAAAATGTACTAAAATTTGTTTTAAAAAAAAACTATTTTTTTAAAAAGCTCAATAAGTACTTCATTAGTCGCTTAAAGAGGACGCCTGCAAATTATGCAGATGAAATCCGTACGCATTTAAAATTTTTTTTATAATTTTTTAGTACTTTTAAAGTTAACCGACACTTAACCGGCGGAATTCTGCCGGTAATAAAATCTGTTATCAACCGGTTAGCGATAACCGACACTTTACCAGAAATTGTAAAAACGGCCCTTAGAGTAAGACCACGCATTTACAAACATGGAGTATAAAGTTCTTTAAATATTTATTTTTTGAGGGTTTGGCAAAATGGTTTTATATTTTATTATTATTTAACTTTAAAAAAAGCAGGTAAGTGGATGTCGCTCTGCTGTACAGTAGGTATCAAGTGGGTCTTTGTTTAATGGGTTGTATTAGACTTGAATTCAATGATAAAATATCATTGTATAAGAAAAACGATTCTGAGCGGAGACGGTTTGTCAGTCTGGATATTTTATATTGTTATTATTTATTTTATCACGTAATATTATAATTTTTTATTCGTTTCTATGGTGATAAATAAAGGGTTGGAAATTAAAATCCAATTTTTAGCGTTTTTTCGTAATTTTTCGTTGGTTTTTCCCGTGGCATTAAATAACTATTGAGAAAATCGGAAAATGCCCTCTCTAAAGTACCATCTTGATCCAATTTGCCAAAAGATAAGGTACTATATTATGTTGAAATCGAAGTACTCCTTCTGGTAGAAATTTTGTATACAGGATATAAAAAGAAAAAAAACCAATAGTTTCCTCGCTACGCTCAGAATCTAAAATTAAAATTAAATTTTTGTAAATTTTAATTAATTTAAAATGTCTAGAGACTATATTCGGACAAATTGATATACCAAACACTTAAACAATATTATAATTCTTTATTATTTTCGTAGTGAGGAACTTTATTTTAAGATATTCAAAATCTTTAAAAAATAATTTTGCATGAATGCGTTTTACCTATGGTGCGCGCGAGGCAGAAAGTAAAAACAAATAGCTCAGTAACATCCTCTTATTTCTTAACACCAATATTATTTTTAAAAAAATATTGTACTACCTTGTAGTTTCTCGATATTATTTATATTTGCCTTTTATTTAGGACATTCTTTTAATACATAAATGTCTATACTCCAAACTAAGATAATGAGTAATATTTCATAGAATTTACAACAATTAGAAATTAAAATATGTGATACCTATAATTATAGTAGTTTTAAAAATGTTTATAATAGTCTGCGTGGGCCACCCCGAACTGTAATAAACTACAAATAGTCATTATTTTACCAGTCTTTGCCGATTACAGTTTAAATATACTTTAATACTGTACAATAAAGAGTATTATTCAAATAAATTTAATGGTTTATTTTTTCCCTATATAAAATTGTGAGCAGTTTATTGATCGGTTACGTAATATACACATTTTTTTTATTAATACTGTTTACTTCAGAGTTATATGTTTATATTTCAGTATATCCATACGCGCTATGTAGAGAATTTAATATTTAAATTTCGTAGAACTCCCCACACATTTGGCTCTGGATTGAGAATATGATCTGTGGTGTAACGTTTACTTTTATTCCATTTTAAAAACAATACGATAATATCAACATTTGTAGTGTCGATTTAAATTAATTTCGAAATTAAAATAACTATAGGAAATTATTATAGATACCGTTTGCGATTGCATTGGGTAATTTTATTATAAAAATATATTAAGAAAACACACGCATGTTTTACATACTAACCTAACCCAAAACAGTTTTGCGCCAGAAAGAACCGAGAAGGCTAGTCATAACTAAGATACGAAATATTATATTCACATAAAAAGGAGAACATGTGAAATATCGTAATATTCAAATATTTTTGAAATCGGAACTATTAAAAAAGTCATTCAAGTTTGAAAAACACAAAAATAATGGATTTTAAAACAATAAGAACTTTATTCTTATAAGTGATATTAAAAAAAATGAAAACGATATATCACAGGTAATGTTGTGGATTATATTGTGTATAAATTAGAAGTCCTAACTATCACTACAACCTGAGTGGTTCTATCCCGTGCAAAACAGTTTTTGCTATGTTGTACATTTGTAAGACGGAGACAACATGTGCGGAAGTCCACCAACCCCCCCGAACGTAGTCTCTTACAATTAATGTATAACATAATCTACGTTCAATGGAACCATTTTTAGGTTATAGCATTTACCTTTAGTATTAGAGTGAATTAATCAAGTATTAAATTTGAAGCTAAAATATTATCTAGGACATTAAATTTCGTTGGTTTAATAATGATACAATTGCAACTTATATCTATGTTGAGTATTACGATTTATAACTTGTTTAAAATGGCTCTTCTGAACCCAGATTTGTTTTGTTGTATGTTTGTAAGACGGAGACACACGTCATGCAGATAGAGTCCACTTAATTGTATCTGCCTGCGGTGTCTAATCTAATTCGCGATATGTAAAAATGTGCTATCTTATGCACAGAGAGAGGTAGATAAAGAGAGTGAGTCCGTAGTCTTCATCAAAAATAGCATAATTATCAAATGTTTAGAATTAGCCACCTGTAAAAATAAAAATAACATTCGGTAAGATTCTAAAGACCACCTGATAAGGCTTATGAAAAATGTAGGAACACAGTGACTGTTGTGGTCTGCGGATTAGACGTATTGATATCGACATATCGTTAAATTTCAGTCACATGTCATTTAGTGGTGCTGTACTGCTGTCAATACTCTTTAGTATTTAATGACTATTATTCGTTATCAATTGTTCATCGCAATGTTATTTTTTTTTAATGTTAAATGGTTTAATTTATATTATAATGTTTATAATTCTATTTTTTTTTCACTTAAATATATTGAGATAGTGGTACTATGGTTCTGTTATATTTAATTGTTTCTTTTAATAAATTTAATTTATAACCTACTTTTATTTACAATTAATATATTAATATTAAAGATGAATAATGCTTAAATATGCGTTACTATTATTATTACCATTTGACATCTGATGACTTGATAGGAACACAAGGAAGTTACCAAGGACAAGGTGGATACAGTCAGCAGTATCCAGGTGGCAATGAACAGTATGGACAACATTATCCACCAGCTAGTACTCCAGTTGGTTACCCGAGTGGTCCAGTGAGACCACCTTTATATCCACCTTATTCAAATGATGCTGACAGGTAACAACTATTAATATTTTGTGCATACAATCTATTTCTGTTTGCTAAATTATTTTTTTTTTTTAAAGAAATTATGGTGGTTCAGTTCCTCCTCCACAAGGCCCACCAAATACTCCTCAGGGACCTGGGAATGGTCAAGACCCATATGGACGTGGACCAGTTCCACCACCATCTGGCTATCAACAACCTCCTAGGTTTCCTGGACCCCCGCCTCCACAGAATTCTTCACCTGCTACAGTAAACCAAACACAAGGGGGATCAGTTTCTACCCCTGGCTATCCACCTGGTCAACAACCTCAACCAGATTATTATCGACAAGAACCTCCTGCAGTAAGTATTCACTAATTAATTTATTCAAATCTATTAAACATAATTTAATATTTTATTTGCTATTTTAGAGTCCAGGATATCCACCTACTAGTGCTCCGGGTACTTATCCAGGAAAAGGAATGCCACCACCACAGCCACGTCGTCATCCTGATTTTGCTAAAGATCAGCAAGCTGGTCCTCCTCAGCCGGCTGGTTATCCTGGTTATGGTCCTCAGCAACGACCTATGTATCCAGGTCCAGGTAAATATTAAAATATATTTCTTGAACTTCCAAAATTGAAATTGAATTTTTTTAACAAATTTTAGGATGGACAGGTACACCAAATGCTGCCTCTAATCAATATCCACGACCTGGGTATCCACCAGGATCTCAACCACCGCAGAATTGGTCACAGGGTCCACCACGTTCTATGCCTCCATCACATCCAGGACAACCACCCCAGTGGGAACAACATAGATATCCACCACAAGGACAACCTTATGGTGCACAACAAGTGAGTGGATTTTTGATTGTTTAAAATGTTAGTATCTCAAAACATTCCATCACACTTTTTTAGAATCATTGGGGTCCTATGGCGCAAGCACAAATGAGAATGCCAAGACATGGATATCGTCCTGATGGAAGTAAACCGTATGGACCACATGGTCCAATGGCTCCACCACCACATATGAAGGTGAATAATTTTTTTTCAAAATAATTTTAAACTGAGGGCTGTTATCTTTGTCACCTATCTTTATGCAGATCAGCAATAAAATTAACTTATTTTACCTTAAAACCCTAATTTTTAAAAATAAAATAATTTTGTTTATATTGTTTTATTCTCATTATTTAACTGCTGTCAATTATGTTATACAAAAATAAGTTTTGAGATTCTTTTATTTGCACTCCTTATAATATTTTTAATTTGTCATATTTATTTATCACTTAGGAGGACGCTACACGGCCATTTGTTGTCTCCGTCTTACAAGTGCGTAACATACCAAATTTCGTTTAGCTACATAAGTTTAAAATTAGAGTGAATCTGCCTATTATGAAACTTAAATGTATGAACATTAAGTGGGTTTTGTACGGTTGTTCAATTGTTTAGCGAACTATGCGTATATAATGTAGCATAAATTAAAAATACTCATTAAAAACTGAATTATCGTTAAAAACCCACATACTGTCACAGATAATGTTCTTACCATCAAGTTTCATTATAGGTCGATAGACTCAAATTTTTAAACTAACGGAGCTAAACTTGATCTGCTGAGCGTAAATTTGCTATGTTACGCACTTGTAAGACTGAGACTACAAATATCTGTGTAGCATCCTTTTAATGAACATGTGTTCTTTATCTCGTTTAGAGATAAAGATAACAATAACCTAAGTAATTATAACTCCTGAGAGACTATATTACTTACATCATATTATATTGTTGGATCTGTATCCCGATAATTTGAAACACGTATTAGCAAAAAATCTGTGTTATACCAAGAAAAAATCATGCGCAAAGAGCTTATTTATCTATTTGAATTATATATATATATAAATCAGTAACCAAACAGCTAAATATACAACGATTTGCGTCTAATACAGTGAGTCGTTGCTTATGTGTGAGTCAAATTGTTTACATGGGTGAGATGTGCATGGCTCCATCTATAGTTTATAAACTAAGCTATTTTATATACTTAAATAATGAATTTTTTTTTTTATATAGGCTGGAATGCCAGGGCAACCAATGTTCCAAGGCAGTAGCTTAATGAAGCGAGAAGTTATTTTTCCACCTGATAGTATAGAAGCTGTAACACCAATCCTATACAAACGACGTCGAATGATGCGACATGATGTTGCACCCGTGGATGCATGGAGATTAATGATGTCTTTACGTTCAGGTCTTTTAGCTGAGTCTACTTGGGCCTTGGATGTGCTCAATATATTATTGTTTGATGATGTGTCTATACCCTTTTTTGGACTAACACACATGCCTGGATTATTAGATGTACTCTTAGAACATTTTCGGCAGTCATTGGTTGATATGCTAGAAACAGATATCAAATCGTATTGCTGGTATGAAAAGTCTAAAGTGATAGAAGATATACCAGATGTTGGTGCTGTAGATAATGTAAATCCAAATGAAAAAGCATATTTCCCTGATCCTGCCTTCCCTAATCAACGACCAATTAAGAGTTCCGCAATTATTGATGGATCTAAAGAATTATTTATAAAAAATGGCAAGAGATCATGGGATGTAATTGATAATTATGACATGGGATACAATATTGCTGAAACAGATACAAGTTTCCTTGTGCCTTGTTTTCGTTCAGAGTTTGGTCTTGTGCCATTTGTCAAACTATTAAAAAGTGAAAAACCTAAAGCAGAAATATTAGATGATAAGGCATGTATAAAAAAAGAATTAGATGATAAGGAGTTAGTACAAAACAGTATTGACAATAGTGTAAATATAAAGAATATTAATGTGCGTGATCCAATGGGTGTACTGAAGCGTAAGAGCATAACAGACTACGAAGATGAAAGTTATTCTAAAGATGAGTCAAGCTTGTCATTAATTAGCGAAAGCCAAGATTCCATTGGTAAACGGTGTGTGTGTATATCGAATATCTTACGAAATCTTTCATTTGTTCCTGGTAATGAATTAGAGTTTGCAAAAAGTGGCCCATTTCTTGGTTTAGTTGGCAAACTGTTATTAACTCACCACGAGCATCCGCTACGCTCGTCTAAGACTAGGAATTATGATAAAGCTGACGATGACACGGAGTCTTTATTCAATTGCACTACAACAACAGATGCCGATACAATTGAACCAGGCAATGATGCCAAGTGGTGGTGGGATTATTTAGACGTTGTCAGGGAAAATTTACTAGTTTCTTTGGCCAACATTGCGGGTTACGTTGATTTGAGCACGTTCAATGAAGATATTTCACGTCCTATTTTGGATGGTTTGCTACATTGGGCTATATGTCCAGCAGCTGCAGGCCAGGATCCGTTTCCTTCAGCACCGCTCTCACCTCAGCGACTAGCATTAGAAAGTCTGTGCAAGTTGTGTGTTACCGATAATAATGTGGATCTGGTCATCGCTACTCCACCTTACTCAAGACTAGAAAAATTGGCCAATGTCCTCACCCGGTTATTATGCAGGACTGAAGAACAAGTAAGTCATGTCATGTAAAAATATACACTGCTCACTGGGTAATAGTTAACGGGTTATACTAAATATATTTAACTGTCACTTCCAAAATGGTTTATTTATACTTATTTATATCCTAGTTCTGTATCCCTTTGGTTAGTTAATATATATCTTTCTAAAATTTTTTAAATTATTATCATTGAAGTAGAATGATATTTGCAACTACTAAGTTATGCTATTTATCTTTGTGGGTCTTATCATAAGCAACCAAATCCATTTAAAACTAATTAGAATAATTTTATTTTCCAGGTACTCAGGGAATTTGCAGTAAATTTGTTACACTACTTAGCGGCTGCAGACAGTGGTATGGCACGTACGATAGCGCTTCAAAGCCCATGTGTTTCATTACTGGTAGCATTTATTGAACAGACTGAACAGAATGCTCTGAGTGTGGTCAATACTCATGGGCTGAATGCACTCCGCGATAATCCTGATTCAATGGGAACTAGCTTAGACATGTTGAGGAGAGCGGCGCGCATATTGTTGCTGTTATCTAGACATCCAGACAACAGACCTTTGTTCTTGCAACAAGAGCAGAGGTTACTGTCGTTAGTCATGAGCCAAATACTCGACCAGCAAGTGGCGGCTCTCATATCGCGAGTCCTATTCCAATGTTCCAGAAATACGCCGTCTCCTCTCGCCCAATAACGATACCAATGCAATTTTTATTCTTCCAGATTTATTCTTTCATTTAAAGTTGTATAACGGTTTTTTTAACACTTACTGAAAATAATTTTGTTTATGTTTATTTATTTATAATTGAATTGATTAAAATAGTTAACTATTTTACGCAAACAAATTTCGGGAATCTTTTGTTTTGAATCAGTTGGACAAAAACAAAAAAAAACTAAGAAATTTAAATATTATATATATATAAAAATTAAAATCCTTAGACAAATCAAACAAAGAGACTGACCGTGTGATTGTTTTTAGAATTTTTTTCATGCTAATCAATAATGTTAATTCCTTTATTATTGAGGTTTTGTTAATATTTATATTATAGCCTATAAATAGTTTACATTTTCCGCATTAAACATTGTGTATAGTGAACACTTTTCTTTTTTTTTTTATGTATATAATGTCCCAAATAAATTTTTGTGGGGGTTATTATAAATTAGTCAAAACTGATACTTAAAAAATGTAACATTGATTTTTATTTATTTTTTTTTTAATATTTCAAAAAAATATTTTATACTTTGTATTGTACTGTATATAATAAGATGTGTCTATAGAAAATAATAATATTAATAATGATAATGTTGTAAGTGCGTTTATTTTTATTTATTTTTTAATTTATCTCAACCTGAAAATAATAATGTTAAATTGCCTCAAAATGAATTGTAAGTAGACTATATTAATTAATAATGTAATATAAAACATGTTATTTCAATAATAATAATTATTATTATTATTTTAATATATATGATATATATAATTTTTTTTTTACAAAAGAAACAAATTTTGTTTTACCTAGATTATGATATATTTATAAAAAAAATTTAGTGTTTATTGAAACTGAATGGACACGTTGTAAATATTATCGCGCGTGAATATTATTGTCATGTACAGTTAAGTATTTTTCTTTTTGTACAAAATCGAAGACTACATAAAACAATTCGTATATTTGTAGATGTCAGGCATGAATTAAGTGAAAATAAATGGTTGACATTATTTAAAAAATGATCTTTTTTTTAAATGTATTTCAATATTTATTTATTAGATACATTTTTTCACAGTAGTTACCAACACGTAACTTACAAGTTATATTTGGAACAGTTTTGTTAAAAATAAATACAAGTTGCATAAGTGCATTGTAGATATACATAGTACATGTAATATGAATGTCAAAATACAGGGTATCCCGAAGAATATAATTCATTATAAAGTTGTTAATTTCACTAAATTTACTTTTATTCAGTGGTATAAATGAACTATAATAATAATATAAATTTAAAATAGCTTAGCAGTAGTGATAATAATAATAAAAATAATAATACAATTATGATATAGTTGGTTCGCCCGGCTTCCAATCAGCCGGGCATAATGTTTCTGTTTCATCAGTGTATTGAAAAGCTTCTAAAAGTCTTAATATTTCACTGATATTTCGGCCTACAGGTAGATCATTAATTGTCACATGTCTTAAAATACCCCTCATATCTATTATATAATGAGCTCTGAAAATAAACATAAAATATATATTAAAAATTCAAGATAATAATGATTAGATATTAAAAAATTAAATCACCTGAGAGAATGGCCAAGTTCAGATAAATAACATCCATAACTTTTACTAATGACATGTGTTGGATCAGATAGTAGTGGCATTTTAGGTATGGCAATGCCTCCATCGGAGCGCAATGTACGAGACCATGCTTGGTGGGAAAGATATGAATCCACAGAACATGCCACTACTTCAGTATTTAGTGCCCTAAATTCAGATACTCTATCACTTAATGCAATCAGCTCACTTGGACAAATACGGGAACTATAAACAATTAAAAAAGTCAATATATATTAAAGGTAGGTAGATATTACTATGTTAATTTTAGTGGAAATATAATTTTTTAAACTTTTTAAAATATAAAACTTGAAGAATTATCTTGTCATCATAAAAATTAATTTTTTAGACCAAAAGATAGATTTAGAATTTTGTAAGGCCAAGGGTAAAATATAATATTAAAAAGTAAAAAGTATTACAATATTATATTTATATTTATATATAAATATAAATATACATATTTGATTACAATTGAAGTGAATCTATACACATAAATATAGATCATGTTAAAATATAAACATATTTAGTATTGCCCAAATGCGAAGCCGTGTGCTCAATAAATTTAAAGTACGGTATTAGTGTGGGCATAATAAGAAAAAATGTAAATATTACACGAGTTCTGAAAATGTTCTTTATAAATTAAAAACTATTTGTTTACAACTGAAGTGGATCTATAAACATAAATGTAGATCACATATAAGTATAAACAATTTAGTATTGCCCAAATGCGAAGCCGTGTGCTCAATAAATTTGAAGTACGGTATTAGTGTGGGCATAATAAGAAAAAAATTAAATAATACACAAGTTTAGAAATTGATCATTTATGAATTAAAAACTATTTGTTTACAACTGAAGTAGATCTATAAACATAAATGTAGATCACATAAAAGTATAAACACTTTAGTATAGCCCAAATGCGAAGCCGCGAGCTCAATAAATTCCAAGTACGATATTAGATTGGGCACAAGATTTAAAATTATTTGGTGAAATATTACAATGATAATGGTATTAGAATTGGTGATTGAACATGTTATCTTTTTAAGCCTTTATTTATATTCATATTAAAATGTGTCATATTATCCATCTCCCAACAAAAGATAAATACAAATAATAAAAAATAGTATTATTATGAAAACTTAACTGATACCTCAGTTTTGACACATAACATGGTAAAAACCAACTGAAAATTTTAGAAAAAATCTCATATATTTTATTTACATTAAATCTTATGAATAATAATTGTATTTTGCACATACAAACTTACTATAACTAGTATTTGGATCTTATTTTGTAACCTAAGTAACGGTTTACCATCGGTAACTATACTCTGTTCAAATGATATGATGACTTGGCGGCGACCAGACATATGGTCAGACGCCTTCCCCACTACGGTGACGTGTGGGATGTTGCTACGTTCATGTGCAAAACTTGGCCGCCGAGTCATTATCTTATTTTGAACAAAGTATAGGTGCATAAGAAAATTGAGACATACAGAATTTTTACAATGTTGTTATAAATAACAGGTGTTAACATAACATCATTTTGGTTAATTTATAAAATAAACATTCAACTCAAATTAATAATTAATTCATCCATATTAAAGTACATAATGAATAACTCAATAAAATATAATATTATTTCATCAACCTATTTAACTTAAAACTAGTAAAATTGTAATATGGAATATAACTTACAAATCTTGAGGATAAAAAAATAGGACTAAATAACGTCCACTGTAGTCACTTAATTTTAACTCTGTCACATGACCATTAACAACAGCTGTGGCTTTCCAAAATGGAGCAGGTTTGGAAACTGAAATAAAAAATTACATTATTTCAGTTATCAAACTTTTTTAGTTTCTAGTTTAAACACACCAATAGCTTTGCATTGGATTTCATCATGTTTTTGGTCCATTTTTTCATAATTAGATGTACTATGATAGTCATTTGATTGAAGACCCACTTCATAATCATCATCATTGTCTATTGAATAAAAAATTATAATTTAATAATGTTATTATTTGGCAAACAGATGTTTAAATAAAACAACCATTTATTAAAATCGGTCAGAGCTGCAATTTTTCGGTTATATATATGATTATATGTATATACTATTTATATATATAGACATATAAATTTAAAAAAGAAATTTCTCTTAAAATTACTTCAAATATATTTATGCCACTTAAAAATATATTAATTAAACATGATTAATTTTATTTTATAGATTTTTTATAAGTTATAACAAATAGTTTATCAAGGTCACAAGTATTAACATAATAAATAATTGTTTTATAATATAAAAATAAATGTACACGGTAATAAAAGCTCTGACCAACTTTTTCAGGGCTTGTTGATTAAAACTGTCCTTCAAACATACGGTCTCAAACTAATCTTTGGATTTATTATTTACCTAATACACAAAATATATTTGGTATAAAATACAACATTAAACGCGTAAGCTCTGACCAATTATAAATAAATAGGTCAAAACACGTTTTTCCACAACTGAAGACCCAAAACTAACACTGATATAAAAAATTATAATTACTCAATAATAACAAAACATAATCTAAATCGTTTAAATACAATGATTGATGATCTTCAATTGTTATTTTTAATTAATAGAAAATGTATGATAATAGAGTTTATAGCTTGAGGAATTTACTTAATAAAATTATTAATATATAACTATAATTATTAGATTATTTACTCATTATCAATGAAATTTTTAATTAAAAAATTAAAAGCTATAAACTCAAGGAGACATACAAAAAATACCCAATATTCAAACCTTTAATGCTCAAAGATTTCATTTGTAAGTCATCAGGCGAATCTTCATCATCATCATCATCTGTCTTAGGTTTTGATTTGCTTCTAACAATTGGACCTTCGTAAACTGTGCCCCCAGTTTTCATCACATGTTTTTTAGCCTGTGAATGATTTCTTAAGACTGTAATATCAGCAACTAGACTTTTGTCACAAGCTTCACATCGAGCTTTATAGCAGCTCTTTGGTTCTGGTGACAACCAGCCTTTGAATTCAGACAATTTTTCCCAGTCTGTACGATACTTTTGTAAGCCTCGTTTTCGTTTCATCATGTGAGCACGATTAGCAGCCGATTCTTGTTTTATTCGTAGTGGGGTCAAAACTTCTTCAATTGCTATGTCATCTTCATCAGCAGATTGTTTTTGTGCTTCAGCAATACCTGATTTGATCTCAGATTCAACCTGGATGTCCCGCTTTCTGAGGAATTTAATTAATTTAATTTTACATGACAAGTACTGCTATAATGTACAACACACATGCACTAAAACCTTATGTTAACACTTGGACCTTTGAACTTGAAAACCCTCTTTGGGAAGTTTTATTTAATTTAAACCTTTTAATTCAATAACCTATTTAAAATGTTGTTTATTCACTCTAAATAATATTTAAATTTATTATTGTTCAACATTATATATACCAAAATAAAATGCTTTTTTTTCTAATAAAATTATAATTGCAGCTCTGACCTGGCACCTAAATTTTACCTTTATTTTTATGTACATGATGTTCAGTAACCACAGACACCAAATTACCAGTCTCGTCGATTACATTCACTTCTTTTTGTATGTATTGAGTATTTGAGCTAGAAGCTTGTGGACCTTCATTGTCATCATCATCTTCGTTGGGTAATGATACCACGACATATTTGTCTCGTTGTGACTGTGCAGCCATTTCAGATGTAATTATTTCTTCAGTAGGATTTGTTTGATTCATATATAATGCTCTTGACCCAAGTGAAGATTTATCTTCCTTATTAGTCACTACAGCTATGCCGTAAGTTCCTTTTTTGTCAGTCACTACATTATACTCAATTGGTGGTATAGGATTGTCATCTGCATTAGGACAACGAGCACGTACCATACGCACATGAGCTTTACTTACACCATGAACCCGTAAAGACTTTAAATCAGCACGAAACATTCGTTCACATGCAATGCACCAAGCTTTTGTTACATCCCCATCTATTGGCCGCAACCAAGCATGAAATTCTGGAAACCGTTGCCATTCGGATCGAAATACTTGAGTGGGCGGTGTAAATGTAAGATGAGGTTGTGACATTTGACCTCGGTTGTTTGAGCCTGTTGTTAAAATTGTATATTCTTCATGTTGTTGATTGTTAGACATTGCGTAGAATCAAACAATATTATTTTAATATTAAAATGTATTTTGTTGCTTTCTGCTTCTAATACCTTGAAATTCCCTAAGTGCTGCGGGTTACTGAATTTCATCTGCTGCAAAAAATAATAACATATAAACTAATTAAGTAGCCTATTACTTTATACTTCCCATTATAAATTAACTGATCAAAAAGTAATAACTGAATCAAATTAACTTGTGAAACCTTAATAATAAAATAACTTAAATATATGACTTACTACAGTAAAAATTATTGTTAAATGTCAACATGTCTCTATTTCCTAAGATAAAATATAACTATACAAATGGACAAAGAGACCTCAAACTTGAAATTTCCAACAATTATTATAAAAATAAATAACAAATCTTAAAATAATTTTAGAATCTGAGCAGAGCATTGAATGTATTGGTTTTTATGTTTTTTTTTTTATTTTGACACTAAATAGTAGACAAAATACTTTGATTTTCAACTTTGAAAGTAATCTTTGTTAGAAAATCTAATCTTTTACAGTTGGTACGTAAGGGTAAAAATAAAAATGTTCTCGTATTTAAAACCTGTTTTTGACAAAATTGAATTTGTTATTTTGTTATAACTCAAAAACGACTAACTGCTGAAATTTTTTATGGATATCTATATAGGTAGCTTACTACTAGATATGAAATAAATATCGAAATATTTTGGCTCTTTTTGGATTGATTATAGGTTTATGTATGATACAAAATTTAATTTTGTTTAAAAAAGCTTGAAAGTGTAATAGAAGGTTCATCATGAGTATTTCTTACTGAAACTCAAAAATCTAAAAGAATAATATTTAATTTCAAGTTATGATGAAATTGGATATTTAAACAAAGAATAACAATAAGTTATTTTGTTATAATTCAAAATATTCGTGGAACTTGAAATTTTTATGTATAATACTATAGTAAAATCTTCCCTACACATATCTTCAAATAGCAGACGTTTTATCAGGAGCCAACTACAAACTTTCTACAGTCTGAATCCTCTGAATGGCAGACAAAGTTTTAGCAAACGAGTGTCCGGTATTTAGAGGTTTCACATGCAATGACATGTTCAAATTGTTTATATTAGTTTTAAGACTATATATAGTTCATACCATATTACATAATACAGTAAAATACATTACTTTAATAGGAACCTCTGCTCAGAATTGCTTCTTGTATACAATGAATTTATCATTGAATTTAAATTTAACACATTCATTACAAAGACCTATTCAATGACTTCTAATGTACAGCAGTGTTTACATCATTTTTTTAGGTTGAACTAAACCAGTTCAGTAAGTTTATTTGACACCAATGTCCAATATGAAAACATTTAAACAAAAACAACACCAAAATCATGTTATTATTCAAAAACAATTTAAATTGTGATTAATTAGGTAGGTATTTAGGTCAAATAATTTTTTATTCTAAATAATTACCTGAAAAAAGTATTAAAGACAAACATAGAAAAAAAATCATCTTTAAAATACAATATGTAACATATTAAACAAAAGATGTATAAATATTAAATCTCATTACACATAATATTGAACCATTCAGCCTTCAACCTATTTTATTTATATGTTGTGCATAATTTACTTGCTCAATATATTTATGATAGCTTAATATAATTAAGAATAATCAAAATCGAAATAGACTTTTTTTGTTTTAAAGCCAGTGAAGTTGAAGGGTTCTGACCCATCAATTACATGGAAAATGTGATATTCTGAGTTATATCATTACGCACGTTGAAGGACAGTTTAGAATACACAATCTCCTATCAATTATCAAGTAGGATACTCTACCTGATATTATTGTATACGTCTCAATATCATCTTGTTCAGCAGGAGAACCATTGATTTTTTCCATGTTTCTTTCATGTTTACGTGTAGCTAAATGTTTTTCAAGCTCACTTTTTCCAGCAACCAATACACAATGACAAACCTTGCATACAGCTTTATCTGGTAATTTATGAGGCATCAGCCAATCTTTGAACATGGTAAACTTCAACCAGTTTGGGTTGAATGACTTTTTGGTTAAACTCATTTTGCGGGACTCATCATCTTCTGTACGCATACGCTTATATTTTGGTTCTTCGGTATACATAATTCTAAAATGGTTATTATAACCAAATGAGGAGAATGGGATTTTAATGTTGATAATTCAAAGAGGGTTTTCATAAGTTAAAAATGTCTAAACTAAGTTTCTTAAAATATTATATTGGAAAATTTGTTTGTATTGGTTTGTATCATTAGTATGACAAAGGAAATAAATTTATGAAAACACCTCTTGAGTAATGACATGTGTAATAAAATAAATGATCTTGTTTTAATTTAAAAATATTTCTAAACAATGTAATACTTAAGCCTACAAATAACTACCAAAAAGCAGTACCTATTAAATACCTATTTATTTGATATAATATAAATAATAATATTGTAAATTTCTAACAACAAAGGCACCTACCTACTTCATTTTTAAAATATATTAAATCAAAATGTACCAAATTGAGAATTATTGTAGTCATATACTAGGTAATCAGTTTTATAGTATAAAACAATAATTGACACCTTACCATCATTCTTTGAAGTGTAAAAGTTTCTCAAATACATATTTACAGAAAACAGAAATCAATTAAAATAATAATATTGTTGGACCAAAATTATTTAGACTCGACAAAATTACATTTCATACATAATATAAATTATAATACCCATACATACCTAAGCACATACTAAATGCATTGGATAGATAGAAAAAGCATACCAGATAAAACAATGTTTTTAGTGGTTTCTACAGTAGGTATATATTTAGTTTCGACAAAGATAAATCAATCTTACAAAATATATGTCATCAATAATCATTGGTTACCAACAATTGCACATGTACTAATATAGATTTTTGTGGTTCACAAGTTTAGCCAAAAGTCAATTACAAACACAATAAAGGAATAAGTTATATTCAATTTGAATGAAATATTTTGATAATGGTTTCAATAACAAATAAATAATAAAGCTATTACTCTTGACATTACAGTATTACACATAAGTCTTGGGTATGAGTGAATAAGAAATAGGTAGGCGAAAAAATAGTGCCCAATTAGAATATCAGATATAAAATGCAAAAAAAAATTATACATTAACTAAATTACGATGTACAACTCGGACATTTTTCATAAATTACAATTTTAAGTAGAGGCGCTATATAGTATTACGAAGCACGCACGTTGAACACGGCATTTTGACATTTTTAACGCACACTGAAAACGGACGATTAACCAACCGAACGGATGCCAACTCGGGATGGACTTGCGACGGAGTTTTTGACAAGTATCTACCGTCTAGAGCGTTTTCGATGCCGCGGCCAGCATGCCGTTTTCCCGCGCAAGCGGACCGTAGATCGCGGTGGAAATGCAAATGAAAACCGTTTAACGGGCGTCACATCAACCACGGACCCGCCAAGCCGCAGACAAGGCCGCGGTCACCGTCAAACGCACAAACACACATACACACACACAAATATTTAAACAAAATCAAATGACGAAAAAGACATTTACCCAGAGTCGTCGTCGTCGATTAATTCGACTTTGGTAGAAGACATCGCCGGATTGGACGCGTCCGGTGGTGGTGCGTGCGGAACAGCTAACGTAAACGCACGCTTTGTACCGTCGTCTTCGCGGTGGCGTCCGTCGTAGAGTCGATGGAGTGAGTGTCCCTGGTTCGTCTGTACCGTTTGTCGGATACGATAAAAACGGTGAATGCAGAACGAATGTTTTGCTTGCACTGTAACTGGCAGTAGACAGTAGAGCCGGAAAAGGCTCACGAAAAAATGGCAGACACGATATGTGACGCACGTATATATATATATATATATATATTTTATATTAAGTTGTATTATAATATGATATTGTGCGTGTAGCGTGTTATTGTTTTTTTTTTCCTCCTTAACGTCTAGTCGCGTCTACTTGAAGCCGCCGACAGAGCGTGTTGCGCGCGACCGCGACGTTGCCGTTCCGTCGGTGACGCGCTGGTTTATCACATTTATCGTTCGCACGGACGCATTAAATTTCCCGGCAAGTTGTATTGGGTACAAAAAATATTATGTCAAACATAAGATTAATAATGGGCTGTACGACGACAATTTTAATGGATTTATCAGATTTTGGTCGAAGAATTATGATTACCGAACATAATAATTAACAAATGTCTCTGTCTAAGTCTGTGCGGTTGATCGCCGATCACGGACTAGCCGACTTTAATTTATCGGCGCCCAAATTGAAACCACCGCGGGGTCCGCCCAAAGACGTTGGATATACGATCAATCGGTTGACGTGAGTGCGACAACGCCGCGTATCGTGAAATGCCGAAATTTTAGGAGAGAGAAAAAATGCGGACGCCATTTTGCGTCGGACGTGTCGTGTTTTTGTGTCGATTCGATATGCTAAATGTCCGACAGCCGGACAATTATTAGACCTTAGTGTTTCGTTAAAAATTTTGTACATCTTCATATATTATTGCACGTCTTTGACAACCGTTGTGTTTACTTTTTATAGTTTTTTTTTTTATACTCATTTGATTTTATATTTTTATATATACAATATAATATAGAACACTACAAGATGAGAGGAAAATCTGATTTAGAAGAGGACGAACAAGGGTAAGTTTGATGGACTAGCGTTGTCTTCCACTTGTCTATAATTGTCACAATCATTTAACCTAAATATTATCCGTTTCCGATTTACCGCCCACGCACTAATTATATCTGTTCTGCCGTTATGAGCATTTTGTTTTCGCAGTAGTACCGGCTCGAATCCGACTCGGCCGCCGCCTATTCAATTTAAAAACGCGTTTTCACAATTTCGTATTTTTCTTTTAACATGTGTAACTTCTCTTTTGCTGATATAAATTCCATATAATTATCAATTCTTAGACCTAAGCATATGACTGTAACATTAACTCGTTTAAAAGATTTACTCATCAAAATTATTAATTTTTCTGTTTTTGGTTGAAATGTCTGAGGTTATTATGATATCTATTCCGGTTTTCATTAACAATTACTAAACATTTAATTAGTCAATAGTGAGCTGATGTCTCCTGAACATGATTCAGTGGATTATGATTATTACCATTCAAAAATAAATAAATTTCTTATGGAACTCTGCTTTAATATTCCAACATTATACTTATACCTGTGAACTAACAAACCTATTGAACCTATTTACTAACCTATGTTATTTAGATTTTTATCTGTCTAATAAAACAATTTTATACCACACATTTTTCTTAAGATACATATGGACTACCTATGTTATTAAAACATTTTATCAAAAAGTTTTAACATAAGCTTATTGTAATAAATGTAATAATCAAATATTTCACGTTACATGAAATGACATTTTAATCAAACTCGTATTTATTAAATAAATAAATATTTTATTTAGATACCTATCTACCATATTTTATAATAAAACAATATTTCAATTTTATTTTGATGTAGTCAATTACCTATATAGAATTATTATTAATTCTCTGTTTGAGATTAATTGTTATATGAATATACTAGTGATTTTGAGAGATTGCTCCAGTGCTAAATTTTTGAACGTTAATGTTTTTTGAGCTTATGATATATACCCCCCCGCAAACACCTATAGTTTTTATTTAGGTAAGATTATTAAGTATCATATCAATATAACTACTAAGTAAAGAACAAATTACATTAGTTACATAAGCTGGTGCTTATTTACAATTCATCTTTAAAATTTGTGAAAAAGTTGTCTTATTTTCATTTGTTAGTTAATATTTTGTTAGGAAAACAGTTCTTGGCCTTTACTGTGGGTAATAACCAAAAGAAGAGTTAAATCAAAGTTCTAAATACATTTTACCTAGTATAATTCCTTTTATACACTAATATAACCTAATTTAAAATGTTTCATTGTTGTGTAATCACTACGGCTTTTATATAAATATATAAAAAAATTCCTGGTACCCATAACTAAAGACTTAATGTATACAAATATAATATAAGATTATTAAGTCAATGAACATGTTAGTCAAAAAATAAGAGAAATTGTATATTCCTCTTTTTTACCTAACTAATGCATATATTATTATTTGTATTTATTTACCTTCTTAAGGAGGACGTCACAGACATGTTTTGTCGCCGTCTTACAAATGTACTACACGGCGAAAAACTGTTTTGTGCAAGACAACTTTTCTCATACCATATTTGTTGTAGAACTATCAAATTTTCACAACATGTAAAAAAAGAACTTTATTTGTGCAACCGCATGCTTTTTTTTATAGCACTCTAATCATTTTTTATAAGTAAATGAAAAAAAAACCAAATGCTTAGAAGCAAATAACTTGTATTGTATTTATGTTATCTAAAATATAGGCACGCTGTTGCATAGTTAATTTTCTAGCCTATATGTTTAGAAATTTTGGAGCCACTACTACAAACACAGAAAGATAAAAGTTGTCCTGCGCAAAACAGTTTTTGTTA
Organism: Acyrthosiphon pisum; assembly: GCF_005508785.2. NCBI lineage: Eukaryota > Metazoa > Arthropoda > Insecta > Hemiptera > Aphididae > Acyrthosiphon > Acyrthosiphon pisum. The sequence goes on along the minus strand of NC_042496.1, from coordinate 762,331 downwards.
CGTTATACATTTATAAGACGGAGACAACACATGTGGGTGTGACGTCTCTTATTATTTGTTTTATTTATTTAATAGGTACTTTATTATTATTATCTAGGCCTTGCACCCGAATTAACCAGAACCCAAATGATTCTATTTTCAAAATACTCTAATAAAACGTTCTGGTTAACCTGAAATCCGAATAATTTATATTTTACAATCTTCATATAATAATATAATTTTCTATATATTCTATGTGGTTATTTCGACTTGGTAATTAATTATTTGTTTAATAATATTTTGCAAATAATATAAAAAAATTTTAAAAAATAACTATAAAAAACGCCTGTATTAACCAATAATAATAGTTATTAACACTGAAATATATCTTTAAATTTTTTAATCTGGTGTTTGATCCATAAATCATTCAGGTACAAAGCCCTGGTTATCATAACAAATATGCATGTATACCTTCTGTGCCCACTTAAAGTTTATTACCTATATTATTACCTATATTCATTCTCAAATTAGTTTTTTAAACTTTTAATCTTTATATGGTAAATCGAAGAATAATACCTATACTATAAACAATTAGGTATCACTTATATTACACCTAATTTACAAAAAGAAACAAAAAAGTTAGTGTAAAAAGAAAATCATATATTAGAAATATTAAAATATGGAGATCACCTAAATTTTATTTATTTAATTCTCAGTATTCCTATTAAAAATGTCTATATTTGTGCCTACATTGTAAAATGTATTTATACTGTGTCCTCGGAAACAGGGAACATCATAATTCATTACCTTAACCAAATTTTGAATTGAGTTTGTAGAACATGAAACTTTACTAGCCTATTCATCAATTTCTATGACCTACCATATTTTTCTACGCATGTATTCTACAATATGTATGCAATATGATTTTTTTTTATGAAATGTAGACTCGTATTATAATGACAATTTAGATGGTGCACAGCTTATGAAGCCATGTTTGATCAACTTGTTTTCTTAGCCCTAAATGAGAGCTAATCAAACATTGTCGTCAGTGTAATTTATAAAATTAAATAAAATAATGATCAGATTGATGGATTCTGATATTAAGAATTAAACATTAACATAAAAATAATTATACAATATTTTAATTAAAATTAGTCTTATTTAGGATATTTTTGATTTAAAATTTCAACAAGGTAATGCATAAAAATAACTTTAAAACAATTTACCTATTTAAAAACTAGGTATTAATAATATTCTTCTTATTCAAAATAATTAAACTTGTATTACCCAAGCATGGAATAGAAGAGTTATAAAATGTATTAAGTCATTGAAGGGTCAGTAGTCAAGTATAATTTTCTAAAACCCGTATTCAAAAATAGGTAAATGCTTAGTTATAGAAAGTTATCTGTTTCAGTGACACACACGGTAGCTATATTAATATAGTTATCTCGATTAGACAAATTATATAATAAATATAATACCTAACATTCTTAATAATCTTTAAAAAAAATAATAAACTATTGAATAATATTAAATTTAAATGAAGTACTCAAAGAATTCAGCTAATCTAAATGAATTATATCATTTTTATCATTATTATCTAAATGAATTATCTCCCTATAATTTTTTTTTTTTTATTTAATATTGCTTCCTATTTGGTTCTTTACGTTTTTGGAGATTTTATAAAAGGTTCAAAAATAATGTTATACAATTCTAAAATACTAAAACAAAATAATACATATTTTCTTTAAATACCGAATTCATATGAACATATTATAACAAATAAATAAATTAATATTGGGCGATAATTTCTTTATCTAATTATTAGGTTGACTCATTTGTATATAACAACATAATACTTTTATTTAATATTATTATTGCAGAAAATTGTTTGTCGGTGGACTCAGCTGGGAAACTCAACAAGGTAAGCTTACTAATATTAAATATGCATTTAAAATAAATAAATGGACAAACTCAAAATCAACTTAAAATATGAACTCTTAACTTCAATTTTTGAGATATGTTAAACAAACATTTTGGTGATCAAAAAGTTACTAAAAAAATGTACTAAACACCATCTTGTTATAAAAATATGTAATGAATTTGTATTTTTTATTTCTTTAGAAAGTCTTCAAAGATATTTTAATCGATACGGCGAGGTGATTGATTGTGTTGTTATGAAAAATAGTGAAAGTGGACGGTCAAGAGGTTTTGGTTTTGTCACATTTGCTGATCCAAATAATGTAAATGTAGTGCTACAAAATGGACCGCATGTTTTGGATGGCCGCACTGTAAGTGATAATATTGTCATTAATTTTATTAATAATTAATTACTAATTTTTTAATTATGAAATCTATTATTTTTATAGATCGACCCAAAACCATGTAATCCTAGAACTTTGCAAAAACCAAAGAGAAGTTCAAGCTATCCTAAGGTTTTTTTGGGTGGTTTGCCCTCTAATGTTACTGAAACTGATTTAAGGACTTTTTTTTCACGGTATGGAAAAGTTATGGAAGTTGTAATCATGTATGATCAAGAAAAGAAAAAATCAAGAGGTAATATTTAACATATTTTTTCTTTTAACCTAAAGTTTTTTTAAAAAAATATTAGGTTTCTAAACAAACATAAAACAATTTAATAACAATTTAAATGGTATATCTACTTATATAATTAATTCATTCATAAGTTATCTATAGTATAATTATAAAATGGTTATTTTCTCATATTAATTAGGTTTCAAAATAGATATAGATAAATTATTTTTAGAATTTAAGATTGAATTAGACATTAATGAAACTTAAGATTTCTAGTTACACATTTTTTTTTAAAATCATGTTTTATTTATACACTTACTAATTTAGGTATGTTAAAAAGTAATACTTTTCTGAAATTTTATTTTTATATATTAAGGTTTGTTTTGTTTAATAGAATTTATTATCTATACCATAAATCTACAATTTATGAGACTTAGAACTAAGTATTTGACTGTATTACAATTGAGTATATAGAATATACTAACATTTATTTACACTTTTGAACCAACTTTTCAGTATTTTATACATGTATTCTCAATAGTATTACTTATTGAAATAACTTTTTTTAATTTTCTTAACCTTAAATATTACCCATCTGTTTTTGTTTCGTAAATAAAATGTACTAGTTCTATTATATTATTATATTAAGATGTTAAAAATGTGATTATATCTTTTATGTTTGTTTATACACCTATTTATGTATCTTAATTTAAATTAGTATTATTATAACACTGCTACTAATATCAAAATTTTGGTGATTTTCTACTATATGATATTTTATTAACTTATTATCAATATATTAGTTAATTATTTTTTTAATAATAATTAATGTAAGGATTTATTCGTATTAACTTCACATATGGTATGTTATAAGGTATTCGTTTTATATTACTATTTTTCATTTAAAGTGTTATGTAGGTAAACATACAATTTTAAATTTAACATAAACAAACAAATTCTTACTTGTATCGCTGACATTTTTTATTTTTTAATTTCCCGTAAGTAATTTAATTTTTCTTAGTAATGTACCTTGAATACTATTTAATTTACCCATAATTCGAGCATTTTAAACTTAATATATTAGTGTTGCTGATTATAATACAATAAACTTCTCATCCTGGTGGGTTTGACTAAAAAAGATATTTTGGGTTGTTAATTTTAATATAACGATGAATTGAAAAAAAATATTACAATCCTAATTCTTAATTGGTAGTTAAAATATCAATTAAAGCCATCAATATGCGCTTGATAATATTATTACTTTTAACTTAGATAATTTGGGGCGATCATAGATCAATTTATTCTTATAATAAAATTAACATCTCAAATTTAAATAATATCTGTGTTGTAAATACAAAGACTGAAGGATTGCATGTATCCTCTTAATCAGTTATTTATTTTAAATTTATTATGCTGTAATTTAATGTCTTCAGCTACTTTTACTATTACAATAATTTTGATAATTACTTTTAATTACATAATATATTTATTGTAGAAATTACTAAATAATAGCTTATTAGCAGTGTCAACATGGTGTTGAATTTTCACCATAACGTAACCAATGGTGTTTTTAGGGTTTGGATTTTTGTCGTTTGAAGATGATGATGCTGTTGATAGATGTGTAGCCGAGCATTTTGTCAACCTTAGTGGCAAACAGGTATTATTATTTTAGTAAATAAAATCCAATACCTAACTGTAAAGTTGGGTAACTTTGAATATTTAATATGTGTTGATCCCAAACAGATATATTATTTTTTTGATTTGACATTCAATTCTGCTTTCAAGCTATAATAGAAACTACAAGATAATTTTAAATTCAAAGTTACTCTTTTTACCATAATTTATCTATATATTAATATTTTTCTTTTGGTACTTGATTGTTTCAATTTATATATGATAATGGTGATGAAATAAACTTAACTAAATCATGTTAGACCCTTTCACTGCCTCTATTGTACTATAATGTTTTTACTGCATATTAAGTTATCTATTGAGCAATAGTTTTACTATCACAATAAAAAAATTTATATTATTTAATATTGTTACATTCTAAAATGTCAAACAACGATAATATTAGACATGTTATCAAATATTATTTTTAGTTTTTCAACTTAAAGTAGACGTACTTAGATTAATAATTATCAAAAAAAGACTGTCCTTTTTTTTTGTGTTTATGTAAATTTAACGAAATTCCACAATGCATAAACAAAACTGTAGTCAATGTTAAACTGTTTGAATATCCAATTTATTAAAATGTAATCCTACCAAATTTAAAACAATTTTGCTAAATAAAATCATATCCTTTTGTAAAATATTGTTTAACTAAAAAGTTAAGTAACTTTTAAATAATATATTTTATACATTTGTTTACAACTCGAAGAAGGATGTAAAAATTACACTTTACTATTTTTATTTCCATGATACAATTTTATTATTCTTACTGAAATTTAAATACTATAATACATATAATATATTATATTATAAAAAACACGTTGCAGTGAAAAGGTTAATGATAAATTAATAGACATTGACTAATTTTTTCAACAAAATGTTATAATTTCTTTGATTTTTAATTTATTGAATCCATTTTTACACCAATAACAAAGTTAGATGTGTTTATTTATTCTACTAAATAATTTTTTAATGTGAAAACATAAATTAAGCAGAATTTTACTTGTCATATTTTAAAGATATTTATCTTAATTATATATTATTTCTCTAAGGATATTTTTAAAATTATAATATGTAATCATACTTTAAGAGATAAGTTTAAGTTAATGTTTAAAGATATGTATATATATATATATACATATAAACAATAATACATTATTATAAATTATTATAGAAATAATCTGTTTTACCTATTATAGTAATTATCATATATATTTTCAGTTATTGCTAAGTATAATTATTTAATATGCTTTTTAATTTATGTGATAACATATCAACAGTTAATATTATCAAAGCTTAAATACTTAATATTCATATTTAATATTGGTGTGTTTCAGGTTGAAATTAAAAAAGCTGAACCAAGAGATTCTAATAAAATGAATGATGTTGGAGCCAATCAGTGGGGCATGAATCAAAATAATCATTTAGCAATGGGTGTAAGTTGTATAACTTAATATACTTTAAAACAATTTTAAATAATAAAAATTAATTTACATATGATCTGTAGTAAACCACTTTTAAGTGACTATATTATTGTAAAAGTTTATGTACCAAGGCTTTTCTGATATTTTTTTGACAAACGTTTTATTTTCATTGTTGATAAATTTGTTAAACATTGAGTAAACTCCTAACTAATTCCTGCCTTAAATGGCTATAGAAGCAGTTTATTTTTATTAAAAAGTTAAATTATTTTAAGTATTTATTAATGAGTTATGTTTTTAGGGAATGGGCATGGGTGGCCCAGGTGGACAAATGGGAGGTCCCATGGGTGGAATGGGGCCTATGGGTCCAGGAAATATGATGCAAGGCTATCAAGGAGGATGGAGTTCTACTCCTCAATCTCAGTACCCAGGTTATGGCACTCCATCTGGTCCTGGTGGATTTCAGGGTTGGGGAGCTCCACCTGGACCGCAAGGTCAAGGAATGGCTCCTCCAACTTGGGGGTCAAACTATGCTCCACCTCAACAACCTGGATACGGTTCATATGGTAAACACATTAAACTTAGCATTAAATTCATTTTCTATATTTGTATTGTATAATTATTTAGCACCTCAAGCACCTCCACAGTCAAGTTATGGAAATAACTGGAATTGGAATATACCCCAGAATGGACCTGCGGCAGCTACTGGACCTCCTGGACAAACTGGGCCAGGACCTCAAAGTAGGCTATATTTTTATTTTTTATAAATCATTTAATTGTGTTATTAAATTCTCACATAATCAGATGATATGTATTCTCGTTCTGCTGGAGCAGCACCAGCCACTGGACCTACTCCGCCTGGAACTGCCCCACAAAAAGCTGGTGATTATGCTGGATATGGAAATTACACTGGCTATCAACAGGTATGATTTATTGAATAATTTATAAAGATCTTTTAGTTCCTTAATTCATTTAAAATGTTTTATGTAACTTTTGTATAATAGAATATATTTAAAACTAAAAATATAGGACAATGTAAATTGTATGGTTTTAAATAATTTATGCATTTAAAATTATAATATATAAACCCAACATATAACTTAATTATTAAAAAGTAACTATTCAATTTCTTGATTTATTTTAAATTAAAAGTTTTAAATGTTTTTAAACCTAATTTAGACTATTTAAATATACAAGCTAAACGAAAAATCTTCATATAGTTAATTAAATTATTTTGTGTTAAATGTTAGTTGTAGAATATATTTGTAATCACAGAATTAAGTTTTAATTGGATAGCTGAATAATGATTTGAATGTTAACTCATACTTGGTGAATGTCAGTTGTAATATAATAATAGTATTTATTATCAATGGTTGTAGTTATCATTTTTCCAAAAATTTGAATTATTCAATGATGAATTTAAAACTAATTATTGTATAACAATGAAATCTTATTTTATTAACTTATGATAATACTTAAAGAAAGTTAAAGACATATATTTGTAGTTGTTATGATTTAGTATATGTTTTGTTCGGTTCCCTAATAGAATTTGCGATTATTTTTAAGTAAAGCATCCACGGTACTCACTTTATAAGACATTTATAATCAAATTTATCATAATAATTGACTAATCCCAAAACAGCTTTAAATCTATGAACATTTAAGTACAATGAGACAATTGAATGTGATAAACACAATTAGAAGTTACATTGTACCTCAATTTATTTGCGTATAAATCTATAATTTCTATTTTTATATGTTACCTAATGTTCAAAAGTATTTTGATTTTCATCCATGTGTGAGGATTAAATATTGAAATTTAAGTACTTAAAAAATAAGTTAAAATATGATTTCATGTTACATCAATATTATTGTTATTATTAATGTTTTTTAAGTTGTTATATGGAAAATAGTTTGTCTAAGAATATTCCTTACTATTATAATCATATATATTAAATCTAAGATTTATTACTTTTGTGGCATATTTTAGACCCTAGTTAAAAATTAAAAATGGGTTGATGGTTTAAAAACCATAACAATAAAATTGTTTTTTTTTTTTTTTTGTAACAGTTAGCTTTAATAAAAGAATATCTCATAAATATGAAAATTTAAACTGTTTTGGCTATACATAATGTTTAGACATAATTATAAATTAAGATTTTGTAATTAAATAATAAATTACTAAATGGTTTTAATATGTACTAACTACTAAGGTATTATGTTAGTACTAGTAGTTGGTTAATTATAATTTTAAATACTTTTAATATTAGTAATATTGTTAACAATATTTATTTTTTATTATATGCATTATTTACATATAATTAAGATTTTTATCATAACTATTTTTGATATTTTTAATGATATTTAATCTACATAATTTATTTTAAGATAACATATCAAATTAATATTTTTTTTGTATTATTTAATATTATTAATAAGTAAATGGTTTGAACTTCATTTCGTTATTTAAATTTACTTTACAACAGTATTTGAGAATTTTTTATTGGACATGTTTGAGATTTTATTTCATAGGTAATTTTTTATGAATCTCATCAAATACATTCAAAATAAAAAAAGACTATTTTAATTTTTTCATTTACAATAGTTACAATAACAAATTTAAATGTCATTGTTAATAATACCAATAAATTAAATGTACATTTTTATTTAAATATTTTTTGTTAATCTTTGTTACTAAATGTTAGTTAAAAGAAGTTAATTCAACTTATTTCATTTAAAATTTAAACCTAATCTTAGTTTTAAAAAAAAAATTTATAAATATAAAGGCCGTACAATTTGCACATGTTCTAATTAAATTGAGCTTATACTGCCTTTTAAAATTCTGCTTAATCAGATAGTATCTTAATGAAAGAAATTATATTTTGCTTATGGTTCTGTGAATTTAAAATGTTTTTTTTATTGTTTTCCTAATGACATGTACCTATTTAATAACAAATGCAATTCACATACTACTCATTTATTGAAAAAAAATATAAGTTTTATTATTTTTACATCTCTATGGTATCATTATTTTGAAAGGCAGATAATACTAAATTTAATTTAAGTTTGTTATCATTTTATTTATTATTATTATCATTAATTATTATTGTTGTTGTTTTTTTTTTAGTAATCAATAATAATGGTAGTTAGTTGTAGTAATAATAGTAGATGTAGTGATAGCAGTAGTAATAGATACATAATTTTACTTTTTGTTATGGGATAATATTGGAGTAAATTATATTTTTAGGATTCGACCAGCTATGGTGCAGGCCAAACTTATAGAGGGGCGGACGGCACAGCCGCTGGCCTCGGGTCTGGCGGTGGGTATGGTAAGCCATTTGACTTTAAAGAATGGCCCACTTCATGACTGATTGAATTCAATTAACACTTCTCTCAATATTCACTGGTTTGGGTAACACAATTATTATAATAACGAAACAATTAAAAATAATATAACTTAAAAAAAAAGAAAAATTTAGGAATATTATAGTATCGATTAATATTTGTAATTCTTACGTATATAATAGAATTATATATTAAATATCTATATTAATACAATCTATTTATAATTACTACATAATACTATTTAACTTATACTCGAATAACAAATGGAACTTAGCGTAATAATTATTATTTCCCTAGATTCTAATGGTTTTTTTTTTATTATTATTATATATTTAATTTAGCCTGTTTTTTTTTTCTTTTAGACATATGACAATTGTTATCATAGTTTGTTTATTTTTTTCTTTGGTCTTAAGTAAAAAAAAGTAACGGCACCATGTTTTTTTAAGGTGAAACCAAAAGTGAGACTAGGCAGTACATCTAAAATATTTCGAATATAATTATTTTATAACTTAGTGTGAAGGGAATCGGGTTAAGGAATATAAATAATATTAACAAAATTCGGGTAAATTTCAAGCTCTTAGGTTTATAAAATTACTTTTAAAAATCACATTGTAATAGATAGCTAAAGAACCACTGGACTGATTAATTGGTAAAAAAATTTTAATGTACATACAGGCTTAAGGAAGATTCTCGAATCGTTTAAAAAATAAGTGTTGTTTTCATTTTTAAGTAGAAGTTGAATTATTTAATGAATAAGTCAAGGTTACTTTAAATATCTTGTCCCGACTATTTGTCATTTTTTTTTTTTAATATATATATATTTATATATAATATATAACAGAAGCTCGTCCTAGTAAGTTACTGGTTTTTTTTATAAAGTCACTATTTTTAAAATTTAATAATAAACTTAAGATTACACAATTAGTGGATAAACTTTAAAGTAATATTATCTGTATTTACTTATAGGATGACATTTTCTTAGTAATAATAATTTTTATTTTTTGAGAATATTACTCTCAAAAAATGATTTTTACCAAAACTATATTTTTAAAGAATTAACGACTTAAATGTGATGAGTTATAAGCATATTTTTTGTACAAAATAAGTCTAGGTTTACAGTTGTTATGGTCTTAAATAAGAATTTGTTTTAATTATTGAATTTTTTTTTATCAAGACATTTTATATATTCGACGGATAGGACACGATTGAGAACTTTTTTAACCTGTGACAAAAGCTATGAAATATTTATATAGATATTTATTTATATATTTCTCGTTTTATTTATTATTTATGAATGTTTAATTATTTTGTGAAAAAAAATACAAATTTGAGCTTTATTATTAATACTTTAGCCTGTAACAATTTTTATTTTGAGAAAAAATCCTATTATTTATTGTCAGTTAGTGTTTTTTCAATGATGTAGAAGGTCGCTTTTGGCGTGATTTAAAACAAAATAATAATATAATAATAATAATAATAATAATTGTTTAAATATTAAAAAAAAACAATACAAACAATTGAGTGTCCATTATTAATTAATTCCCCTCCTATTTTTTTGGGCGACATTGCGAGTTGTAAGTAAATGTGTTTTCCCATACTTATTCAAACTGGCAATAAAAATCATTTTCTATTGTCTCCATCAATCTTAAGTAAAGAATGTCATTCAGTTATGAAAGTCGGCCATTTTTTTTATATATATATATATACATAATTTTTCTTACTTGCAGTGTTGCCTATTCTTTTCTATCTTTTTAATGTTCTATTTTTTCAAAAGAAAAAATTGAAATTGAAAATTAGGTATTTAAATTGTCAACTTTCTATAATTTAGTGGCCCCAGTAGTGACGCCAGTCGTTTCCGCCGGAGTACCGGCGGCGACGTACAATAACGCCCCAGGACCAACCAGAGCGAATAATTATAATTCAAACCAAGCACAACCATACCATCCTTACAGGCGCAACTGAACGTATTATTATTTGACTGGATCATCACTGGTGACATATGTTCACTTATGCTCCTCGAACTATTTCTAATCATTCTTATTAATAATAAACTACTATTATAAGCTATAAAATACACATTGTGATTGTGTTTATTTATAAGAAAGAAGCTGATTACTACATTAAATCAACATTTAAGTATTTATACTTACATGTTGATTATAATGTAATAATATTATAAATAGAGAATACCTTGTCATTTTAATTTTTTTTTTTTAATGAATTTTATCGTGATTATGTCCAAGCATACTGTAAATAAATTTGATTTTTTTGTTAAAACCTATTAATAGGTTATTTTGGTCAAGAACTAAATATAAAATATTAAAGTTGCTTAATAGTAACCCTAATAAATTATTTAGTATATTATATTAAAATTTAATTCTTCAAAATCACAATATTTGTCAATTTATTTCTTTTTGTTGTAAATAATAGTTTTACTTGACTAGTAGGTATTTTCAATGAACTAAAAATGAATTTATAATAATTAATCTCTATAAATTGATTTATAATCATAAAGTCAGTTATCGCCATGTATTTTATATTTATATCGTCTGTTGCGTGAATTTAATTTACTGGTAAGTATTTTTAAATGTCTTTAAATAAAATTAAGTTTTAAATACTGAACGCAACTAGAAAATTCTTGGTTGTAAAAAAAAATTTTTTGTTAGGAAATTCCTTGTGTATTAGTATAAGTGCTCCATAATTGTATGTTATCAAGTTAATTCAATTAAATATTGTATTTGAAATTACAATTCCATTACAATAAATATACATAAAAATGAATTGCCAAGTATCCATTATTTATGTATTTATTTTTTAAATTGATACTGGAATTTGGCTGCATTAGCAGATAGTTACAATTATTTTAAATTGAATACAATAAATCTTGATGGTTAAAACAGAATTTACACTATAATATTATATTTTACTTTTTTACACCAATTCGAATGCTTCAATTGGCAGTGTAATGACAGCACTATCTAATTACATTTTTCGTATGCGTCATTTAGATAATTTAAAAAAACTCGTCTTATCTAATATTATCTTATAATCTGAGAATGTTTAATATATTGTGTATAGTTGATTTATGATAACGTCATACAATTGGGGGTCCAGGAATATTTGATAAGTGTTGATAAGTAGTCGCTAATTAATTCGTATTACTCACATTTAAAACATGGTTAAAAAAATGATCCATGATTTAAAAGCACGGCCTTTTCCACATTCACAATTATTGTGTCGTATACTAGGTATTTCAAAATAATTTTTTACTAATAAATAATATAGTTAATTGGTGGCTAGTGCTAATAATATTTTATGTTTGGAATATCAGTTCATAACTAGAATACGGGTTTTATGTTTCACATGCGTGTACCCCACGGCTTTAGATAGTATGGTTGCATTACTTACGGCAAGACGTACCACAAACGTTCTTACGAAATCAATCCAAGCCCGGATTAAGGGGGGGGCATGGCCCCCGGGCCTCGAAAGTTAGAATTTATTTAGAGGCCTCTAATTTGTCCATTACTTTTTTCGTTATAGGCTATGTAACACTAAATAAATCACCTAGAAAAAAATCGATGATTATTTAGCAAGGAAAAAAGCTTGTAAATTATAATTTATAAATAAAATGATACATTATTCATTATTTATTACTATGTGCCTATATACCTAATATATTTCAAATGAGGCCCTTGTACGAAAATAAAAAATTAAATAATATACAATTTGTTCCAGGGTGATGTGACCGACCAACGTCATATGAAAGTATACCAAAAATGATGAAGAAATACCCTTTAAAGATTGAATATAACTTTTTATTTTTTTAGTTATGAGCTATCAACTTCTTTTTATCAAAACCATGCGTATCACGCATATATTTATGTATCTTCAAAACTTTTCAACATTTTGACGTAATTTTATTTTTATTTTAAAGCTATTTAATTGTCCTATCAATTGACATACGCAATTAAACCAGAAATGTGCTAATTATTTTCATTAAATTTAAAAAAAGAGAAAAAAGTTGGCAAAAATTAGTATTTTTAAAAGGAAATTGTACATTATTCCAAATAATTTATTATTAACTATGAGTTTTTGTTTTTTGTATTATAAAAACTAAAATTTACCGAATATTATAAAATTAAACGAATGACGACCAATTAACCGACTCAATCCTAGGAAAACTAAGATTGTGACGATTAACAGGAATATATTATGAAAACCAAACTTTTAAGGTATTCTAGGTTTATTAATGTTTTATTCAGCATAATTCAGCAGAATAATACAAAAACAAAAAACCCATACCAAGTAATAAATTATTTGGAATAATACACGATTTCCTTTAAAAAATGCTAATTTTTGCCAACTTTTTTCTACTTTTTTAATTTAATAAAAATAATTAGTGCATTTCTAGTTCAATTGCGTATTTTGGAGTGTTGATAGGACAATTAAATAGCTTTAAAATAAAAATAAAAATACATAAAAATGTTAAAAACTTTTGAAAATACTTAAACAAATGCGTGATATGTATGATTTTGATAAAAAAAGTTTGCCCATAATTTAAAAAAAAAAAAAGTTAGACCCAATCTTTAAAGGCTATTTCTTTATCATTTTTCGTATACTATTATATGACGTCGCCTAGTCACTTCACCCCGGAACACATTATGTACATTAATATTTTTTTTTCGTACAAGGGCCTCATTTAAAACTGGCCCCTGGGCCTCAAAATGTCTTAATCCGGGCTTGAATCAATCAACTGATTTTACCTAAGATTCTGCAGTGCTATCTATCAGTTTGTTTATAAAACCTTACTGTTTTAATAATTTGATATTCAAAAGATGCCGCCAAAAATAAAATAATTTCCATAAATCATATTAATATCAATGTACCTACTTATATTACTAAGGCTCTACATAGAATGTGTATGCTATGCCACCATTTTGCGACTCATTTTTCAATGATAAAATTATTAAATAAGGGGGGGGGGAGAAATTCAAATTCGCATAATATTATTAGTCGCAAAATGGCGGCGTAGCATACCTGTATCTATAGTGCCCTAATATTACTATTAACCACGGCTTTAGATAGGTTCAATTCACGTGCTGTTAACTGAGCTATAAATACTGATATTTTGCTTTAATAATCTATATACTTTATTACGTTTTACCACGATTAAAGATATATCGCATATTATATAGTATAATATCTTTAATCAAGCATGTTACTGACATTATTTTGAATTTTTAATCTGTTGTGTACATGCACCTCATGACGCATCCAAAACTACATTTAGTGTTCCCAAAAATAAGAAAAAAATGAGAAAAAGCTTAGGGAACGGTTTTAAAAAGAGCCATCGTGTCTGCGCTAAGCATTTTGAAACAAACGAAATTAAAAGTACTTGGGAGTCTGGTGGAGGATTACATAAATACACTGTAAATTTAATATACAAATGGTAAGTAACTATAAACTTAATATTTATTTCTTAGATATGTTTGAAACCTAACCGTTTTTATAAATGTACCAACTGTATATGACTCAGACTTTGTTAAATTCGTTATTTAATATTCGGTGTATGATGTTCAAAATTTATCTTAACTTTTCTGTTGCCCGGAATAAAAATCCTAACTCGGAGCAGTACATTATCTGGTAGGCACCTACCTGCGGTAGATCGCGGACCCCATGCTGTTTGTACGTAATTGTATAATTTAACTCTAAAGTATCAAAGTTACATCAAGTTTGACGTTTTTACTTAATTCCATCTACGGTGGATTATATAATCAATTAATACAAAATCCTAACCTAATCCTACTAAAATCCGATGAATAAAAAAAAACCAAATTTAACCCTTTTTAAATTAGTCTATCTTCTTACCCAGAGGTCTAATCTATACACAAACATTAATTTATATATATATTCATTCATCCATATATATATATTGACAAAAAATAATAATACAAATCAACAAATATGCCCGATTAACCAATAACAACCAATTTATTATACACCGATGGATTTTCCTAAAATTTTCTTTTATATACACTTCCGTAAAATACTCTTTCGTTTAAAAAAAAATCAAGAAAATCTGATTAATAGTTCCAGAGTTTAGCCTGTACAGAGATTTTCATTTCAAATTTATATAGTAATTAGATAGATAAATAATAGCAGATATTACTATTATGCTAACTAAACGGTTTAAGTTGTATATCACGATTATGATAGAATTTCATTTATAATAATAAAAAATAACTAAGTAGGTAGGTACCTAGGTACTTAATATCTCTACTTTCTTATATGGTTGAAAAAGTATGAATTATTACAATGTATTTATGTATTGTATTCGGTGTGTGTGTGCTGAATAAGAATACGTGTTAGGTATAATTGTTTATATTCACTTACATTATTTATTATTTGATATATTTTTGATCATAAATTCACAAAAAGGTACCTATACCTATATAATTATTTTAAAACAACAAAAATAAAAGTGTTTGTGTCTATATATTCTAGTACTTAAAGATAAATAATTATTCTTTAAATTAACATGATGCATATTGTGATTGCCAAATTTTATATTTATTATTATCTGCCTCACTTGTTGATGGTTTAGTTTTTGAAATTGCATTGATCACTTCTTTAGTCGTTATTGTAAAATTGATATTATTACCTGGCTTTTTTTCTAAAACTTGGAATATTGAACGCATAGCCTGCATTGCTGTTTCTTTACATACAAGTCTTATATCAGAACCAGAATAACCATTAGTTTCCTAAAAATAAAAATATGTATTATTTCTATTATTATTACATTCATTACTTATGTTTTATAGCATACTTGAGCAAGGCTATCACTATCAATATCGCATTTGATATATTTGTGTTTTTGTAACATTTCCGATAGATAGTATACAAACATATCTTTTCTAGCTTGGACATCCGGCAAGTCGACAAAAATACGTTTTTCAAGACGACGAAAAATTGCAGGGTCTAGTTCCCTTAAATAATAATAATAGTTAAGCGCATACAATATAATATTTGTACCTATGTGGCTATGTTACTATGTATAAATGTATATTAATTGGATCGATAGGTAGGTACCTACATTGGTTTGTTTAATACTTACACTATATATGAATATATATATTATAGCCAAGGGTATACCACGTACTATATTAAGGCACACTGGTATAAAAGTCATATATCAATAGGTATATATTACTTGGGGCAGGCACTTTAATTAAAACTGTTGTGTTTCCAGATGTTTATATTCTTATTGCGTTTCAATAAAAATGTTTATAACGCTAAATTTTTAAATAAATATATTCTCCATAATATATTGATATTATTATGCTCACTTGAAAAGTTGATTTTTATTTTATTATTGGTAATCATAGAGTATTTTAATTTTTAATTAATAAGTGGCTCTACACATTGTAGTATAGTACATACACATAATATTCTATGAAAATCCGAAATTACATCTGTAGATTAAAATTCAATACAATATGAAATAATCATTGTGTAGTATACAATATAGTAGGTACCTAGTAATTATTTCCTCTTTTATGTCCTTGCTCTGCGTATAAATCGCATTAGGGTGCTATCTGTGATCTGTATCTATAATATATGGTATAATAAAATAAAATTTATTATAAAATCATACATTATAATACGTACCTATATAGAATGCGTATACGGTAATATTATAATTTATATACCTATATTACTCTAATGCCAGGTTGAACAAAAATGTGATCTATTTTAATATAGTTTATTAAAGATACAAGGTAACTGAATATTATTTTAACATAGTGAGGAGCCCATTGTTAATAAAAATATCAAATTTTTAGCGAATATTCATGATGTATACTACTCGGCCACACGGGTTGAGTACAAGTACGGATTACAAAAATGTTTTTAATTCAGATTTTTTCCCATTAAACATTTATACGGACTAATATTAAGTAAGTATATCTACATAATATGTACTAACCACTAAGAAGCAAGTAAGGACTGGAGGAATTCAAAGGTGAACGGACGCCGTTAACTAGGTATGGGCGTATGGCTAATATCGAGGATAATCACAAGCGATCATAATTATTTAGTGGAAGTAATAGAAAACGCATATTTATCTCATACGTATTTAAATAATTTATTACTATTTACCTATATAGGTACCTAACTATACAATAATAAAATATTATGTTATCTTTGTGTTCATAATGATAATTCAGCAACGAAATTTCAATCTTTTTAAAGAGGAAGTCAGTCATAATTAAAATTATAGGAACCACTAACTAGGCACAAAATTAAACTGCCTTTATTGTATAATGTCCTTTAGCGTTTTAATGGTGGAGAGGGGATGATAGGGATGGACCCCAGGGCTTTTAGATTCTGAGCGGAGGGTTAAATGCATTGTAGGTACTACAATTATGTGCTTTTAAAATGTTTTTTTTTGGGTCTACTCTGTAAACAGATTTAATTACTTTATAGAATTTTTAACATTGGGGATGATTTCTGATGGAAAATTTAATTTTGGTAGTACTTTTAAGAGGTAAGAGGATAAATTGTGAAGGACAACTCACGAGGGCTTTGAACTCTCCTTTTTATCCGACTGGCTATTATTTTATTTATTTTTTCTGTCCGCTTTTTATAATTTTGTCAATGTTGAACTTTACGGTTATAAGTGCGCGATTTTTTTTTTTTTTTTAATCAATTGTTCTTAATACTTTATTTTATTAATTGAATTATCTATTCGTTAGTCGATTGACCGATTGACCGATTATTTTTTACGATTAATCGATTATCTATATTTTTTTTAAACAATCAATTAATCGATTAAATTCTCAACAAAAAACAATTGATATAATTTCGTAGTTATAAGCTTCTATTAATATATGATATTATTATTATAGTTCCTTAAGTATAATATACCTTATTAGTTATTATAATAGTTACTATAAAAAAAATATATAGAGGTACTAAAAGGCTAATATACAACTGTATAAGGAATAGAAGTTTTCTACTTTGTATATTCTAAGGACTCTAGATTGTGATTGTTGTTTAAACCATTTGTTTAATGTTACTGTCTAAATATATATTGTTATAATTTTAGTATTTTACCATGGATGGTTTGATGTTGCCAACAAAAAAATTCGTTTTTCTGAACGTAAGAGACCATCCATATGTATTAATATTTCAGATGTTAGTCTACGAGAGGCTTCATGGTCAATACGCTTTGATGCAATTGTATCTAACTCATCAATAAATATTGTACTTGGTGACATTTGTTCTGCCATTTCAAACATTACTTTAATAAGCTTTTCAGAATCTCCTCTCCATTTAGCAACAAGTGTACTAGGTGTGATATTGAAGAATGTCGTTTTACATTCAGTCGCTACTGCTTTAGCAAGCAACGTTTTTCCTGAAAGTAGTATTTTTAATACATATATAATTATGTTATATGATTGTAATTTATTAGAATATGTATAAACATACAATATTAAAAATAAAAATAAAAAATATCATACAATATACAATATTATATAATGTATATAATAGGCACCTGTGCCAGGAGGACCATAAAATAACATTGCCGCCCACGGAGTGCAAAGTCCTGTAAATAAGTCAGGATATTTTGTTGGCAGTACAATAGCCTCATCTAATAATTTCTTGGGCGTAGAAAGTCCTTTAATATCTGACCACTTCACATTAGGATTGGTGACTAAAATTTCCTTTAAATTAGTTTCATATTAATTATTTCGTTTTATTCTTCTTTATAGGTAAAATAATAAATGTATTTTTAGTTATTACTTTTGATATAATTTCAGCATATACTCGCCACTCATCCTTCCAATAGCTAAGATCAATAGAAGGCAAACAATATTCTTCTTCTAAAGATTCACTGCAATTATTCATAGGAATAACTGTAAAAAAAGTTGGGTCTATTGATTGAATATCTTGCGAATGTTGATTTATATTTGATTTTTTGAAAGTTTTGGTTTTATTCTTGGTAGTATGAATCTCAGATTTAGTAATATCCAACGATTTACTAATTTGTGGTCTTTTCTGATAACGTAAAAAATAATAATTTTCGTATTCTATAAGAATAGTGTCTAAGTCTATGTTATCACAAACTACATGATGACTTGTATTTAAACAAGCTTCTTCTACTAATGTTGATGCCGTTTTGATGTACCTAATTTATAAAAACTAAATGTAATAATGAGTATTAAATAATGATCTTTATTATAATACTTCTATCGATATACATAATTATTACAGCAATATATTTGTAAAAGGAATAAGATTTTTTTTGTAGGATTTCGGTCTTAATATGTTTATGAAAAAAGTTATTAATTTATATCAAAAAATATACACTCAGAGAAGATTTTACAGTAATACATATATATTATAGGTTGATACAATATAGAAAAGTCAATAAACAAATGGTTGCGTAAATAGTGAATAGTATAAATATTAAATACTAATACGGAAATACGGTCCTGAGTCAATTTGTATGGTTAAAAAATCAAAATGCAAAATGAGGGTACTTTGTACGGTCGAGTAAAAACAGTAAAAATCAGTAAGGACCTATCAGAGCACGCAAACTTTGTTAGATGGACCTATCATACAAACTTTGTTCAATTCATTATATTTTAATTTTCTGTATAATGGGGTTCAAAATTTAAAAATTTTCCAATATTTCTATTATAATAGTTAATAACTATACCAATAACTGTACCAATGATTACAATTATTTTTAAACAAAAAAAGAATTTCGATTTCCATCGTCAATCTCAAAATACTCGTGTAAGCGCCACTTTAAAATGCACACTTACATATAATGGTACGAACTACGAAGGTATCGTGAAAATGTCAAGTCTCAAGCTATCATTGTTTAGACTCTATACATATATCAGACAGTCAGTCACAGTCAGGACACGTTCGATTATAATATAGCCATCCCGACTGGCGTTGCCCATGATTTTCTAGCGTGCCAAATCATGCTTTTGAATGAAGTAATTTCCAAGCACATCAAGATCATTAGAGGAACCACGATTCCAAATTTCAAATTCCTACGTTTTGTCATTTAGTTTTTGGAAAAATTAAGCAAGTGCCTTAAAACTCGAATTTTATATTATTTTACTGATCAGGTGGCACCACTATTGTATTTTTACAACCCCTTATTTTCTCCTTTAGGTGTTGAATTTCGAAAAACCGTCCTTAGCGGGATTTATTTTTAATAAGCATTTAAAGTTAAAATGTTGACATAATGTATCAAACATAAAATGTACAAACTATTTTGAGTTATAAACCTATAAAATTTTCAAGTTTTTTAGTTGAGGATTTAAAATTTAAAACAAGGTTCCACGCTTCTACGTAAGTAGTTCATACTGTAACTAAAAAATCTAAAAAATATATAAATACAGTTATTTTTATTATAGTTACTTAAAGTTCAAGTTTGAAAAAAATTTGATATGTTATCAAAGAAGAACGACTAGTTATTTTATAGTATTGAAAAAATATTCATGGTAATTGGCGCATTTAACGTTTATTTTTTTTATTTTAATTAACTCACGGTAACAGGCCATTAGATGTTTATTTTTAGTAAGTTTTTAAGTATGGGGGAGGATACAGCTGGTAAAAGTGGCGCCTAAGTCCTAAAATTTAGTTAGGAAAAAATATTTGAAACGGCCCCAATGGAGTACCTGAAGGGATGGAGGACCGAGGAGGTATTGGTTTTTACCCAAAAAATATTGGTGTTCAGTTTCAAAAGAAAATTTAAATCACATTTTTTTTTTGTACTTCCCACCATCCAAGACAAATTAGAGAAATATATTAAACATTTTAGTGCACAGTGCACACAATAAATGAATAAAATATTGTAGTTAGAAGACGTTAGAACAGTAGGTTTTAAATTTGTAATGGAGTTTTCATACAGTTTGGCAGACAAACTTCTGTCCAATATGAAGCGACCCCATGCTAAATTTTCAATATAGGGTTCGGCGCCACTGGCTGGTAAGAACATGTGTGTTTATATATAGCGAGGATTTGTCACTAGAACCCGGGTGGTCACCCGTCCGAGATCTAGTAACACCGGCCGATGCTTGACTTCAGAACATGATTTTGTGACTGAAGCCAACCACCGCGCTACACCAGGCCACTAAAGTATAATTATTATACTTTAATTTTTTAATTTATACACACAATAATATTTTAAAATGTAATATTTTTGACAAGAGGTAATTTAACCTACTGTATTAGTATTAGTTAAGTGAAATTAATTAATTAATTATTTTAATAGCAAAATATATATAAAATAATATAATATATTAGTAATATAAGGTGACAAACTGACAACTGTCTTCGCTCAAAATAATTTTTCTTGTACTATGATATAACATCAATGAATTCAAATTTAGTACATCCATAACAGTTATTAGTCCGGGGACTGGAACCTCACCGAAAAGAACCGGATTTGGAACCGGAACCCTTTGAATATTGGGAACCGAAACCTCACCGAAACCCTTATTTAAATTAATTTTAATACCGGAACCCTTATTTAAATTAATTTAAAAACCGGAATCTTACCGGAACCTATACTTTTACTTGACAATTTTTTATACATGAGTAAAAAACCAGATCAGGTAACAATTTTTTTATTTTTTAAAAACCGAAACCTAAATGTTAGTTTTTCTGGGAACCGAATAGGAACCGAAAACGAAATTTTAGTTTTATTGGGAACCGATTAGGAACCGGAACCGTAAAAATCATCAAGGTTCCAGTCTTGGTTGTTACTACCTACACGGTGGTTACACTACACGTCTGTACAGATAATAATAATATACTAATATACACATTATATACAGCAGAGCGGTAGCCGGTAGTCCTACCTCTAGAATTATTCCTTTGTTTATAATCTAACAAATATACAATTTATAGATTTTGTTTTAATATCTACTACATTACGTATTACTTATTATGACTTGAGGTATAATGTGATTAACAATTATTATTTGAACTTTTAACCATACAACGAATGTTCTTGAATATTTTCAGATAGGTATGTTTTTTAAAATACTAAAAACTGGAGTAATAAGTATAATGACTTAATTAGATAGTTCTAGTTTTCTAACCAATTCTCAATGACTAAAGAACTAATCAACTACACAAATAATGTGGAAGAAAATTTAATTACTATTAAGGTAATCAACATTATTTAAATACAACTGATTATTTACTTATTGTTAAAAAATAATATAGGTAGATACACACTACACAGCCTCAATTTGGCGTAGGTACTAATTTAAAATAACGAAATCCCGCTATCCCATTATTACAAAATAATTAGGAAATACATCTTCTATAAGTTAGTGAGTGTGGTTGTAGGACGTTCGTCGTTCACTATCCACATAATCACCATGACAAATTAGATAGATATAATCACAGTTATACTAGTTTTGCGCAGTATAATATGCGCATCTCCTTCACTTCCGTCCCATGTCATAGTTCTCTACTTCTCATTGGTTGATTTTGTTCAATGTTATATATGTATTTATATGATTTATAGCCAATAAGAAGTGGAGAACTACGATCAAGGCGAAGTAAAGAGCGGAAGATGCGTATAAAAATACTGTGATGATACCTATTTTAATTTGTCATGATAATTACATAGTGTGTGGAGTAAATTTCACAATGCACATAATATAAAATAGGTATGTATTTAACATTTAAATACTATTACTTTTTATTATTGTAGTTATAAAAAAAAATATTTATATGGTGCTTATATATTTTATAATAAATATTAGTATTAAAACTAAAATGGTTACCATACCTACAGCATAATTGTATTTATTAATTATTTACTTTTTATTACATTATGACTGATGCGTAGGTATATAAAGTAATAAAATTATGCTTGACTGTTCGTACCCTTCGAATCTTAAAAAATTCTCTATCAAATAAAGAATTGATTTTTTTCTTTCTTGTTTCTTCTTTTTTTCCTGTGAAATCATTTTAAATATAATTTAATTTTAGCTTGGAGATTAATTAAACTAAATTAAATCTGATCCAAATATAATTCTGTTATCACTATTTACTAGCCTTTCTATGAATTAACTTTTTTTTCTAGAAAAGAGGACATTACACCACCTACGTAAACTTAGCAATGCAATAATAACAGTCAACTTTTAAAACCGTCTAACAAATTTGTTAGACAACTTTCAAACTTTGTTGACTTTATTTTCGACGCTAGACCACTTTCATTTACTACACTGTTATCTTCACGGCAGCAGTAAAAAAGTTTGTTAGAACTTTTTTATTTCGCTCAAACAACACATCTTGGCTTGTTAGAGATTGTTAGACATCTTTCAAAGTTTGTTAGACTTTATTTTCAAAGCTTTAAATTTTAAAACTTTTGCACTGCTATCTTTAGGAGTACAAAAGTTTGTTAGAGGATTTTTTTCGCTCAAACGACGCGTCCTGGCTTGTTAGAGATTGTTAGACAACTTTCAAAGTTTGTTAGACTTTATTTTTGACGCTAGGCATTTTTTACTTTTGCACTGCTATATTTTGTATAACAATTTCTAACAAGCTGAGATGCGTCGTTTCAGCAAAAAAAAATGTTCTAATAAACTTTTGTGCTGATGCTGTGGAGATAACAGTGCAATAAATTAAAGTGGTCTAGCCTCGAAAATAAATCTTAACTAAGTTTGAAAGTTGTCTAACAATCTCTAACAAATTTGTTAGACTGTTTTATAAGTTGACTGTTATCATTGCGCTGCTAAGTTCGCGTAGGACGTTACACCCGCATGCGTTGTCTCCGTCTTAAAATCCACAACATACCGAAAACTCATTTGCGTGGGACAACTATGCTCTCTCTGTGTTTATAGAAGAATTACCTAAATTCCACAACACATAGAACTTATCTGTGTTGTAGCGTTTTCGTTTTTTTGATAGCACTTAACCATCATTTTTAATAATTAAATGAAAAAAACAAAAAATCCTAATCTTCTCAAACTGATAACTTTAACTGTATTTAAGTTATCCAAATAATAAACACGCAACAACGCAGATAAAGTTCTTCCCTATGCGTTGTGGAATTTTGGTAATTCTACTATAAATACAGAGGGAACAAAATTGTCCCGCGCTTAACAGTTTTTGCTATGTTGTGCATTTCTAAGACGGAGACAACGCATGCGGGTGTAGCGTCCTCTTAATGTTTGTGTAAGCAACAAGTACCTATATAGTATAAGCAATATTATTATTATATTATATATATTTATTATATATGAGTAAGTCCGTTCAATGAATGTGATATACATAATAGTTCATTAAGATTTTGTTTACATCATGAAATTTAAAAAAAAAAATGCTTGAACATAAAAATATGGAACAAGTCACAAGTATAACTGTTAATTATGGAGGTGTAGGTAATTATATATTATGAATTATTATTTCGTATACAAATTTACTAACCAACTGTATAGGAATGTTGGGAACTGTACTAGGGGCAAGAAGAACGTCATCAATAAAAAAACTCCCCTATAATTAAAACAATTATATGTACATATAAGTACACATAAGTATTAATATTGTCACTGAAAATTAATTGGTACCTAAGTACAAAAGTATACACGTGAGAAACACGATTTTATTACATTTTCAACGTTGCGGTGGTGTGAACATTAAGTGTAAATTAGTTGGAATTCGTGACCCGGGTTAATTAATAGCAATTCAATTAAATCACATGTTACAAATTTTCCGAATTGGATCTTTTAACATTTTTAAGATAAATAAAAAAAAAATAAAATATTTTGTTGTAATATATTATATTATTTTACCTATATAATCTATATTTGCAACTAATAGTAATATTTGAAAATGGGGTACGGAGTGGCCGAGCGGATTAAGGCGTCGGTTGCGACGTACACCAGCGCCGGTTCGATGCCAGCCGTGGGTGGCATTTTTCTTCGGGCAAGTCATGGTGTCTAGAGAGAAGTGTCACCATCCCCCACCAGATACCTACGGGTACCCACTAAAAAATCTGCCAAGCCATAACACACGTGTTTAAACTTACAGTACCCTCCCCCATACTAAAAACCACCCAATCGCCTAAGTTGCCACGGGTTAATAAATAAATAAAAAAATATTTGGAAATATAATAATTCATGATATACCTATCGCAATCGTACTTTTTGGACATCATTATAAATAATGTAAATAATAGCGTAATAATATATAATAGTATTAGTATTATATTATAGTAGTTAGTAGTACCTATCATAGATTAAACATACACGATACACATGTAACTATGTTTAATCTATGGTAGCTTATGATATATATATTACATAATAGCAATTGTATAACTTTTGGGAACCTATTTTTATCTATGTAATGACTTCCAAAACATGTAAAAATATATTTTCAAACACGTTAATACTTTTCGAGTTATTGAGTATTTATTAATGTTAAAACACCGTTACACTATAACACTGTCTCTGTTTCGTTGTTCCTAATATGGCAACAGTATACTTCCACGATTATGACTCTGATTAGGTTTAGGGACTGCAAAACCTTTAATAAGTCTTACAATCATTTTTTCCTGTGCATGGCCAGATAGTTATTCTAATATTCTAATTTTTTAATAAGTCATAAAAAATAAACTAAAATAAAACATGCTTAAGAGAAATTTAGTTAAACTAAAATACGCTTATCATAACAAAAAGGAAAATTTTAATAAACTATACTGTCAATGCACATGCACATGACATATCCATCTTAATGAAACGTATAAAAAAATAAACATAATATTATACCTAGGCTTTTAACTGAACCGAAGAGTCGTATCGTGGAAGTACGAAATATTTTATTACTATTTATTATTTATTTACTAACATATTTTTTTCGTATTACCTAAACGTTAATAGAATTTAAATACAATGAAATATAGATATTGCTATATATTATGCGCTAACATGGAAAACAAATGTTGGCGTTGTGGCCACTTAAAACAATCACCCAGTAATCGAGTAATTAGTATAATATTATATTGTTCGGTTAAACAACACTGATTATTTTTAATTTTAAATCATTATAGTATTATTCACGCACATTAATTATAAAGATAACATTATAGAGACATAGGTAATAACTAATAAGTATTAGTTTAAAACAACTCACGTAATCGCGTCCTTGGTGCGTACTGTTGTTTAATGAATCGCTTATCATTTTTACAAAATTTTAGTTATTTTCTATTTAATGAAAGGATGTAAATTGTTCAATCAAAAAAAAGTTTTTTTCTTAACATACTGACATTTTATGAATATTTAAAACCATCGACCATCGATCACGCACAGTTAAATAAACTATAATATTATTTCCATAGCAACAACTACTTGCATCGTGAATTCGTGTGCGTCTATTGAAATATTAATATAAATAATAATACCTATTTTCTTTGTAAATATTATATTATAGTATTATACAAACGTATATTTAACTAAAATTTTTATATATTTTAAAAATGTTTGTTGTTCTATTAATGTTTGCTAAATTGGGATTAATTATTCGTTACTATAACTATGATCTTTTAAATGAAGTACCACTTTTTTATATAGCCCCCACCTAATGAAAAATAATATATTGTACTCTGTACTTCTGAAACCGGTTCAGTTTCTACTGCAACAGTTATCAGTTTATCACATATAATTTTTGTTTACTTAGGTACTTGTCGATTTGTAAACGTATTAGTATTTATTAATTTAAAATATGTACAAATATTAATGATTAAATATAAAAAATAAATTATATTCATGATATAACAACACATTTTATTTTTAAAAATGTATTAAGTATTAATAAATCCTCTTCACTAAATTTTCAATCAAGCTTTTTTTTACATAAACAAATACCAACTACAAAAATGTAAATATTTTCTTAATCAATCCATGTTATTATGAAAAAAGTGTTAATTTAATTATCTATCACTATTTATGTATCCAGTTGACAAGTATGGCTGAACAGGTGGATGTTAAACTAAAAACTTACCATTGGACGAATCAGGTAAATAAATTAAGATCATTTATATAAATATTTAACTTAATATTAATAAAGACAATATTTTTAATATGAAATAGTAACCTCTAACAGTCTAACCAGTATTATATTATTAAGACAATTTATGTTTGCCAAGTTTATTATGTAAGTACGTAGTTTTTGAGTTTTTCAAATTTTTTTGAAAGTAAAAATATTATCTTTATAAGGTACCATCATTTTTGTAATGTTCCGTTCTGCCTGTGTTCTCTTCACATAACATTTTTATACAGGAAAAAAAATTAAATCAAAACACGTTAATAAGTTTGTGTAACCATTAGTTGGATTATTAACTCGATTTATTAAGATTCCAATATAATAATCATCAATAACTAATATTTTATAATATTTTAGTACAGAAAAAATATTTTAAAAAGAACATATTATATTATATACAGTTCGTGTGAAAGCTATACGCCTATACGGTGATGAGTTATGAGTTATGACTATATATTGCTTAAATTGTTGTTTATGGTTTATGTTTATTTTTATTTATATTTGAGATATTATTAGGTGTTTTTAACTGTGGATGACTTTGATTCATCGTAGGTTTAATACTAAACAAATTTTTTCTGAAGTAGGTTGCATAATATTATACGTTAATTATGCAGTACCTACTTGAATTGTAGAGGTAAAGTGTCTTTTCTAGTTTAAATAACATTAAAGTGTACTTTTTTAACAATAAAATATTGTCACTTAAGAATCCCATATTATCTACCGACAACTGATGAATGATGACAAACTATTTCTGATTATAATTTTATTTAAATATTATGCTCATCCATAGAATCAAGATTTTTTCCATATATAGGTAGTGCCCATTTGTATGGTTATTTACTTATTTGCAAAGCAAATAAATCGAAAAAAGTGTTTAATCTAAAGTTTTGGTAATTTTTTTTATTGGTTAATCGTTATGTATGTCAAATTAACCAACTTACTATACAAATCTCTGTAAATATTGATTTAAATATTTTGTTATCAATGTAGATATCGACACATATTAAAGTATTCCTGCTATATACCTACATAATTATTTTTCGATAGGTATTCTTATACTTTATATTTTACTATTTTATTGAAAATAAATTACTGTCTTAAAAGTTAAAAATTTAAATTCGAATGCTATTACAAGGAACGAAAATTTGCTATGTTGTACGTTTGTAAGACTGCAGAAGCAATACACATTCGTATGTGACGTATCCTTAAGGAATTTTATTTTGAGATATTATTTAGATGTAATTTATTTTTTTCGATATAGCCACAACATTTGTGTTTGTATACTATTTTTTAGCAACTAAAAATAGATATTAGAACTTGGAAATAGTTATTAGACATATTAATTCATGTTATTATCCATAATTCATAATCGTGAGCCAGTATTATTGAGCGGTATATGAAAAAACCTGCTTTTATTGAGAGGCCACTGAGTTTTCTTAGGTGACCTGGCTCTCACTTTGGTCTTGACAATGTGCCAGGTGGCTGTATTAACGGTTGTATAGTCGTATAGATGAGTTAAAGACAAAAACTATTTTTCCATTAATTTTGAATAAAATAAAAATGTATGTAAAGCTAATTATTGTCCTTTATTCGCTTTTATCGGTTTAATTAGTACACCTGTCCCAGGCCACTACATTTAAAATAGGTAGATACCACAGAAACCACAAAGGTTCAAAAACCAAACGATGTTGGTAAATGTTCATTAAAATTAAGAGTACCTATATTGTTTATGTGACGACTAAATATATGTCTGTATAAACTTATGATTGTGGGTTGGCTGGTATATGTATAGACTATTTTCGGTGAGATCAATGAGACTGCTACGTTAACAGAAAATTTAAATACGTAACTTATACGTAAATACACTATAATAGTTTATAGTTAATTTAGCTTTAATCAGCGTGGTATAGATTTTTGTCGTTTAACTAACTAGAGTTTTCATTTTGGGTTAGGGAGTTAGAATACTTAGTAAAATCTTAAGTCATAAATTCGTTTGTAAGTTTTATACTTATTTTTTCCACTTATGTGTAAATTTAATGAAAATAATTGTATCATTTTAAGTCTCATACTTTATACCCATTTATATACATTAAACGTTTTTCTTGCATTGTGTTATATGTAGTTAAAATAGCTATACAGCGATATTCTTAATTAAAGTCGTAGTTTTCATTCATAGTCGAGATGCCTAACAAATTACAATGTTATGGATGGATGACCTCTCCTATATAATTACTACACGACTTTATGACCTATATCAGTTTAACTTAAATCCTTGAAAATCCGTAGTATAATAAACTCTGTCTATTTATTTGAATATTTCATGTTATATTAGAAGTTTATCATGATGATTGATGACATCATGATTACACTGTAATGGTTCCAAAATAAATCGTTTGTAGCCGTAGGAGCAGTTAATATTTGACTTCTGCAGTCTTTAATGGACTAAACAATTTTCAGGGCCAATTTTGACGGTATGGTAGTTTATCATCATATATTATCTGATACACACGAGCACTAAGCAGTATAATAATATATTGAAATATATTATTACTTATTTGAATTACAGGCAAAATATAAATTGGTATACCTAACCTAAGATTTTCAAATGATCACCTGGGCAATTGATCAATCTATATTTGTCTAACTTCAGTTTATAATTTGGTACTATTTATATATTCCCTGTTATAATATTTCCAACAACAATATCTAATCGTCATACAATATTGATACAATTATTTAATAAAATCATATATAAATCAACTGACACAAACTCGCAGTACAATTATATTTCTGAATTAAGACCCACTAATATAACACTCCTATCTCCCCCCTCCCACTGACCATTCCACTGAAAATCCACTTTGAAGATTCAAACAAATAAACTGATCAGGTTAACCCTTTTAATATTGCTTTGTGCACCTTAAGTCATAATAACTATTATATTATGATTGTATTTAATATTTCCATAATTCTATTGCACATGTTATATAGTATTATACCAATGATGTAAATACTGTAACTATCAATTATGTACCACGTATTGGCGTATTGTTATTGATTTTCAAATACATATATAATATATACTTATACTTATATCGCAATTAATTTTACAGATCCAATCCTATGAGAAACTGGTTCACGACGAAGAAAGTAAATTAAATGTGGACCAAGGAATAAAATTAGGATGGATCGAAGGTGTGCTGAATCCATGTTTACTCAGTATATGGGGTGTTATGCTTTTCTTGCGGATGCCGTGGATTGTAGGACAAGCTGGCATATTTGATTCAATTTTGATTATCTTCATATCACTTGTAATAATAGTTATCACTACCTTTTCGCTCTCAGCCATCAGCACTAATGGACGAGTTAAAGGAGGTATTTTTTTAATAATATTGTATTACACATTTATAGAATATATTCTAAATTATAGTACCTAAATAATTTTAGATTCTGAGCAGAGCTATGAATGTATTGATTTTCCAACTGTGTGTTTTTTTTAAGTTATATAGTTCTTTATGGAGGGTAAGGGTAACAAAAAGAAAGACCGTCACGACAGATTTGAGCGTAACCGTACCATTCCGTACGCAATGGTAGTAATTGTTTATTTAACTATAGACATTTTGATATCGATAATTTTGATATATCGTACACTATATCGATAATCAAAATTAATTTTAATTTTTAATAATGGTCCACGGTTACCGGAAACCAACAGATTTTAATGCTAAAGGTCTTGTATAATATATTTAAAAACAATTTGTTTACTAGTCATAAAGAAATCGATAATTCGGAATATCAAAATATCGATTTAATATTTATGTATATAATGTAACACACGCGCATTTATCATTGACACACAACTCCAAAAGAAGTATAACTTTATCCGCACGTAGGTACTTGTCAAATGCACAATTTTTTTTTTTGTCTAAAGACAGGCTTAACATTTAATAGCAGAAAAATTGAATTTTAACTTTAGTAAATTAGTAATTTTAACTTTGGTTTCTTGGTGGAGGAAAATTTGATCTATTTAGTACTCTAGAGAGTCAACATTATAAGATTCCCAGTAATTAAATAATACTATAAAATAATTGAGAGAAACTAACAAAAACCAGCATATAACGGTAATATTTACTCAATAGGTACAACTGCAGTTTATCAACAAAATCGAATTTGTTTATTTGTTATAGGTACCTAATTCAAAAAGGAATAACTATAGCGACTTAAATAATTGTTCATCAAATATTTAAATTGACATTTTTTAGATGTTATACAATTTCAAAAAAAATATTTTTTTTTACCTATTTATAGATATTTACACTTTTAGTTAAATCTTTTTATTTATAAATACATATTATGCACAATTTTTTTTTTCATTGGGAATCTTGATAAAATTAGTTATTTTAACATTCAAATTCAACTCATCCACTGCGGTAGAACAGTGACTATTACTCATTGACGAAATAATTTCGAAAGTCGAAGTCTACAAGAAGTTGTCCTCCTAGGTCTTAGCACTGGCTAAAAGTCAGTGCTAACATTTATATCTTATTTGTAACTATTTGCAACCAAAGTTTAGTAATTTAAAACCTTATAGTTTCACTTCTACTCAAGTTATAACAGATGATGGCGGGCGGTGGCCCTCTTCCTCCTATCCTGATACCTTGGTGGTCGCATCGGCTCCAAATCGATATGTCAATATTTTACAAACAATGATTATAATTTGTTGCCTTATATTTTTGTCTTAATTAAAATTTCAATAGAACGGGGACCTATCTCATACGTTGCCTCCACCCCAGTCAATTTTATTTCATATAGAAAATATTAGGTTGCAAATGATAAAGTGTACGTTGCAAATAAGTTGCAACATGCTGGCATAGATTTTTAGCCGATGCGACATCCTGAGGAACTAATTTCACGGAATTCAACCTACTATTATATACAGTAGATCAGTGGTTCATAACCTTTTCAGAAACATGGAACGCTTATAATTTTATAATGTTTTTGTGGACCACAGCTGAAAAATAAAACATAACATAATGTATATATATTTTATCTAGGTATGTGTTTAAATTGCTTAATATAAGTAGGTATTTAAAATTACATAGTTACATAACATTTTATATATCAATTAATAGAAATTATTACCTACAATAATTATATAGTGTTAGTGTATAATTTAGATTGTATATGGTTTATACCCCCCCCCCCCCCCCACGGACAATTTCACTGTTCAGTGGGGTCCATTTTCTTATTGAAGAATGAATAAAATAATAGTACAACATGTAAAAATTATGAAACTAAAAATTCTTCTTCTAAAACGTTTTTATTTTTCAATTTGAATGAAAAACTTTCTCAAAGTTCATGGAGTATCTATATGTTCCGAGGCGCACTAATTAAGAACCACTGCAGTTGAGAAAATTCCCAAGGGTTTTTTTTAAGTACCTATATATAGTTTTAAAATTTAATCATTGAATTTGTAATTATTTATGATTTAAGACTATTATTTAGTTTTTTAATGTAACATAATTGCACGTCCAAAATGTTTAAGTAAGTACATGTTTCAGAAATCAAAATGTTTATACTATGTTATATCTTTGAAATTAAAAAGCTATATTGAGGGAGAGAGATTTAAAAACGCATTAGGCTAATAGGTACCTAGTGTCCAAAATCTATCTACGTTATAATTAATTTACGTTCTATAATAATACCTATATTAAATATAAAATATAGGTAGTATAGATTTAAAACTAACATATTATAATCCCTCAGGGGGTTTATATTTTATTATTTCCAGATCAATCGGACCGGAATTTGGAGCTTCTATTGGAATCCTTTTGGCATTAGCCAATACCATTTTAGTGGCGTTGAACACAATCGGATTTTGCTTATCATTAAAATCATTATTACATACGTTTGATATATATGCAATGGATTCCAATTTTATATTTATACTAACAGGATTTATAGCGATACTTATTATGGGAGTATTGTGTGGAGTAGGCATGGATGATGAAGCTAAAGTTAGTAATGCTAATGCCTAATAGTAGTATTAGTTGTAGGTAGAATGGTAGTTAATAGTATTGTTAAAATGTACCTAATTATTTTTCAAGATTCAAAATATGTTACTAGTTTTTATTGTTGGTGCAATTTTCGATGTCTTAATCGGATCATTTATAGGACCAACTAATGATGCTGCAATAGCTTCTGGCTTCACTGGATTTAGCAGTAAATTTATTTTCTACTGTCGCAATTGATTAACATGTACAATATTTAGTTACAGAAATGAATACCATTATTTTTCAGTGAAGACGTTCAAAGAAAATTGGTATTCGCATTATACGGAAGATCAATCCTTTTTTACAATTTTTGCCGTTTTTTTTCCATCTGTTACGGGTATACAAGCTGGGGCAAATATTTCAGGAGATCTTAAGGTATCTTTACTTAAAAATATTAAATATTATCTTTGGCTATAATTACAAATTTGGTGATTTTATAGGATCCAAGTTCTGCAATACCGAAGGGAACTCTGTTATCGATTCTCATTACCATTACTTCGTATGTTGTTTTAGTAGTAGTGCCTGGAGCGGTTCAACTAAGAGAAGCAAGTGGTAATCCAAACGAAATTCTTAATGAATTTTATTTAAATTGTTCATTCAGAAATTGTACTCAAGGATTATACAATAACGAAAATGTAAAAATATTTATATTTATCATAATATAATTATTATATAGGTAGGTAATTAATTAAGTATAACTAATAACCAATATCGAAGGGGCTCTAGAAAACGTAATAAACAGAAGATTACGATTTAGTATTATTATAATAAATCATTCATATGAAGATTGAAATCTAACTACCTATACACTGTAATATATATATTGCTATTGAATTTAAATATATTGTTACAGTTGATGCAGACAATATCTTTATGGCCGTATCTCATATACCTTGGTTGTTTTGCAGCCACCCTAAGTACTGCTTTAACTGCCTTAATTGCTGTTCCTAAAATATTACAAAGAATGGGTCAAGATGATATTTATCCATTCCTTAAATACTTAGCAAAAGGTTATGGAAAATCTAATGAACCTTATCGAGCTCACATCCTGGCTATTGTAATATCATCAATATTTCTTTTAATAGGTATAGAAAATAATATTGTTGATTAATATTTAATATTGTGGCTACCTATTACAATAATGATTGTTTATTGAAAATAAAAACTTCATATTTCATTATAAAATATTAGGATAGGTAGTAGGTACCTATTGGATATTAGGATAATCAATTTTCATTATATATGTATATTCCAACATAATTGAATAGTTTATACAAGCACATTCATTTAAAACCACAATTTAAACCTATTTGATGCATTGTTTTACTTACAGGTGAACTGAATGCGATCGCATCATTCATCTCAACGATTTATTTGTGTGCATACGCTTTGTTAAATTTGTGTACCTTTCATGTTGCACATTTTCAACCTTTAGGTTGGAGGCCATCATACAAGGTACATATTTAATAGTACTATAATAGCATTAGATCATAATAAATTCTATAGTCCATAATACATATTAGGTATATACTAATATACTATATAAATAACATAGCATCAATAAAAATCAATTATGTTTCTAGTTTTATAACAAATGGTTAAGTCTTGCTGGGGCTATTATTTGTTTTTTGGTAATGGTATTTATTGACAAACAAATGTCAGTAATCGTTGGATGTGTGATATGGATTTTATACACAATTGCAGCTGGAAAGAAAGATGGTATGGAATTTGTTGTAAATATTGAAATTAGTAATCTTATTAACTGATGATTCTTATAAAAGTTATAAGTTATGAATTATGATAGATTTTTATAAATCATTATTTTAATGAAAATAATTAAAGATATAAATTGGGGATCCTCAAGGCAAATACAACAAATTAAAACTGTTATAAAGAATGTTTACATGGCTGACACCATTCAACAACATGTCAAAAACTATGTACCAAATGTTATGGTACTTTCTGGTGATCCTGAATCAAGAAAAGAATTGGTCTATTTTGCCCATATAATAACTAAAAATAATGGTTTACAAATGTGTGTCAATGTAGTAAAGGTATTTACAAACGTGATTTTTTCTATTTTAAAAATGTAATTTTACCATGATAATTATAAAGTATTAAAACATATGAAACTGTTTAAACGAATATTGAAAACATTATCAATGTTGAACTACTAAGTACCTAGTAAAATTTAGCATATTAATATAGTGGAACCTCGGTATCTCGAACTCCGATATCTCAAAGTTTCTGTAAATCGAATTTTTTTTTTGGTCCCTTAAGACTTCAAGATACCGAGGTTCCACTATAATATAATTTATAAAAAGTTTTATTTTTAAACGCCTGTGTAATAAATTAAAATTTAGTAAATAACCAACAAATTGTACCTACATATTATCTACAACTTTAGCAGACACATTATGTAATATATTTTTTTGCAGGATCCTTTAATACATAAACCAAAAAAAGTATTACTGGAAAAAGGAGTAAATTGGTTAAATCAAGCTGGAATAAAATCTTTGTACAATGTACTCGATAATATCGATTTGGATATTGGTGTTCATATAATAAATAGTTGTGGTCATGGTATTCTTAAGCCTAATATTATTCTACTTGGTTATAAACACGGCTGGTTTAACTGCACCGATTATGATATTCAAACATATTTAAATATATTAAAGTACTTATACGATTTTATAATATGTAATTAAAAATTATGTATTTAAAATAAAAATTGTTTTTAAAAAGTTTATCAAATATGGATGGAATTGCGAGTATAATTGTTCGGTTACCGATGACTGATACAACCATTGAAAGTGAAGATATCAAATTGGCTAAAAACACAGAAACACAATTTTACGAAAATGAAAAAGTAAACAGTACATCATTAATAAACGAAGAAGAAAAATATAAAGCAAAGTAATATTTTTTCATGAATTTTTTTTTTTTATACCGCATACCTAGGTAATTAAATTATTTTAAACTCAGGGAATTTGATTGTTCTGTTAAAATGCACGATACTCAATTTTCTTTTCTTTCAAAACGGAATAATGGGACAGTGGATGTATGGTGGCTGTTCGACGATGGAGGTGTGTTTATATGAAATGAGTTAAATATGTGTGCCAATAAGATATTTATAATGAAACTGAATATTACAGGTTTAGCGTTGATTATCGCACACATATTTAAATCGTGCGATGTCTGGAAAAAATGCAAGTTTCGCATATTTGGTGTAACGGATCAATTAATAAACGTAGACACGGAGAAAAATAAGTAATAATAATAACAATAATAATTTTCGCTTTTTTTTTGTTGATTACATTTTATTTGACGCATTTCGCTTATGAAAATACGCGTTACTTTTTATAGGCTATTTAGCATACACAACATGCCCTTTAAATTATAGCCACTTATGGTCATATTATAGTTAATTACCTATGTTACGTTCAGCATTGTATGATACTAATTATCTATAAATAAAATACGGCCGTTAAATTAATAGGACGTTTTTTCAAATACATTTATTTTACAAAATTTACTCCACGCATATCCATATATTAGGACATTCCTTAATATATGATATAGGGCACCTACTAACTGCATATATTTATATATTTTTAATTAGTTGATATTATACGTCATAATCATTAAACAACATACCATTAAAGTTTTACATTTTATTTGTTCATTGTTATCTGCACCGCGCCGTTTACAGTCGCGTAGGTATAGCCGTAGTGTTGTTAAAATACGGTATTTTATTTTATTTTTGTATTATACTGTATTATACCTTGTATTATACCGGTATTAAACTTTGTATAATACTATTGTATTTAAGTAGGGTATAATAATTTTTGTATTATACCGTATTATACACATTTTATACGGTATAAAATCCTGTATTTAAATATATAATATACAATTATACAATTTAAACTTGATTACTCAACCATTGTCCATTTCCTATTTGAAAATTGAGTCTTATTAATACAAATAAAATAGACAATAGTAATATAAATTAATAATAATATAAATTAAATTCAAAAGTAATAACAAAGTCAACAAGTAAAGTAATAATTAACAATTTTAATAAACATAAATAACTCTTTTGGGTTTTTTTTCTAAATAATAACTAAAATAAATGTTTAATGTAAAATATTAAATAAGTAATAAAAGTATAAATAGTAATCCTTTATAGGTTATAGTAACAATTTTAACACTTAAGTCTTTTAGTTTCCTGTTTAGTATAAAAAAAAAATAATACAAAATAAAATAAAACCTTTTTTGTTTGTAAATACAAAATAAATAATAAATAGATTTTTAATAATCGTCTTCAGAAATCAGATAGACATAAATTTACCTAAAAAGTTTTATACAGATTTTATACCCATTTGTATAAAATAATTCTATACAGCGTGTATAATACCAGTATAATACAATTTTATACATTTGTATTATACAAATTTACATCACTAGGTATAGGTAATGTTTCACATTTATTTCATTGTAAAATTATAGTGTCAAATCAAATTTTTTAAGTTTGACATTATCTTACTAATCACGACAAATCAAATTATTTAAACAGTACTGTCCGATATGAATAAGCTGTACCTATATCAATCTATATTTGTTTTTATAATATATCATAACAATTTTTTTTCATCGAAAATATAATATTTTAATGATACCTACCTGGCTACCTATATTATACAGAGTGATCCGCCAAGTATGCTTACCCCCTTATATTCTTAAAGACCATATTTTCAAACTCTTTAAAATATTTATTGTGTTACGACTTAAGGATTGTCCTGTGGTGATACACACTTCTGTTTTTCAAATGAGAACCTCCCCTTCTTTTCGCCGTAAATTATTCAATGTATAATTATTTTGAAAATTTTTAAGATATTAAAAATTCTAACGGATAATTTTTTAGTTGCCTATTTAACTTTGTGTATTAAGAATAATAGGTCTGAAAGATATGGTGGCTATGGTAATTTGACTATTTTAGTAGTTAATATTTATCTATCAACATTTATAATTGGTAAAAAATTTAAAAGTATAATAAATACTAGATCTAAGATTATATCTATTTTATATTTGTAAAGACTATTATCCTTAGTATAAATATTTTAATAACTAAGAAACTATTCTTTTGAATTTTGAATTAGGTACATCAAATTATTCACTGAATAAATTACTGTAAAAAGGGGGGGGGAGGTTCTCAATTGAAAACAGAAGTTTGTATCACCACAGGAGACTTTTTCACAAATACAAAAAAAGTTGTAATTAAATTCATTATTAAAAGAAAATTGGGGGTGAGTATGCTTAATGAGCCACCCTGTATAATGATATAATATGTTGTATCATGTAGCATACCGTGTAAAATGAGATAGGATATCATAATTCTATACGCAGAAAAAAACAGCACGAACATGTCAGGGGAATTCATAACTTAATAATTCAAACTCCAATTTATTGTGTCACAAAATAATTATTATTCGTGTTAGACTGATAATAATTAAGGAATGAAATAAATGCCTTTACCACATTATACCTACTAATAAATGTAAAACAAATTTTCATTTTCAGATTAAAACAATTATTATCGATGTATCGGTTTCAATTTGATTTTATAGACGTTGTATTAGCAAAAAGAACTAGTCTTAAAACTATGGCAAATTTTACCACTTTATGGAACCAACAGTTCATTAATCAAGGTAATAACGGTTGATTCATTTTGACACTTTTATGATTTTTTATGTCTTATCAATCTTCTTTATGAAATTATGTATATATATATATATATATATATACATATTTTGCTTCATGTATATTTTAGTAGTACAGTGGCCGCATTTAGACATTAAGCGCTCTGGGGTAACATTTTACCCCCCCCCCTCCCCAGAAATATATATTTAATATATTCTGTAGTTAAAATAATCATTAAAACCTATACTTCAACAAAAAATATTTTTAAAAAATGCTCTTATATTTTTCGCCGTGCACGGTCTTGAGCAAATTCCTGAATAACATCATTATAGTTTATTGTTGTAGTGGCATAAGCCTTTATGTTCATAATTGCTAATGCAGTCTTTCTTCGCCTATGTTTGACCTTAAGTATGATTTTATGAGTCTTGGGCTGAAAACGATCTCTCAGTTGAAAAGTTCTTAATTCTGAAGTGTATAATGACATTCTTAAAGTAATATCTACATAAGAGGACGCTACACGCCCGCATGCGTTCTCAGTATCTTAGCATATTGTACGCTCAGCAGATCACGTTTATCTCTTATAAAATTTAAAAGTAAGATTATTGCCTAGTGGACCTCTAAGTTTTTTTTTAGATTCTAATAAATTTCAAAGCAAGTTGCACAAACAATTTACAATTTTAAAATTCCTATAACTTGCTTCAAGATTAAAATATAAAAAACCGTATGGGGTTCATTACTTCACTAGATAATATACTTACTTCTAAATTGTATAAGAGGTCAATTCACTCTAATTTTTAAACTTACAGACCTAAATTTGATCTGTAAAACGTACCTACAATTTGCTATGTTATGCGTTTGTAAGACGTATAGATCGCATGTGGGTGTAGCTTCCAACTACCAAGTTAACCGCTTAAGGATATCATTTAAATATTTTTTTCTTATAAACACTAACATGTCTTATATACTTGGAGGAGAGTTGGAAATGGTTTTTAAATAACTATCAAAATTAATACATTCATTGGGAAATTAAGTTCCCAAATCTGTATTGTGTTCATTTTTTGAAAAGCTCAGCAGATATTCGTATGTCTGCAGCGGTCATTTTAGTTTTAAAGACTCTCGTAATGGTACACTATAAACATTTTCCAGCCCCTAAAATTTGGAACCCGGAGCATATACCCCCCCCCCTTTAAATGCGCCACTGGCCTACATATGAAAACGATATGTAGGTACCTACGATAGGTTACAGAATAAAAATGTATCAAAGTAGCACCTACTAGATGTCTACAAACGTCTATAAAAGTTTCAAATCCATTTTATTGCTTGTAGCGTAACTTACTACTAACTCACCAACCATAATATTATATACATTTTTTAACTGATCTTCGTAACTATTGTGATAAATGTATATACAAATTAAGTTTTTATCGACATGTGCCCAATGATTACTGAAAAACTTTGTGGGGGGGGGGTACGTCCATCGTTTACTTTTTTTTTTACCAAATCAAGATTGGAGAAAAGTGAAAACAAATCACTAACACTTGAATATGTATTAATGTTTTATTTAGAAAGTCAACAACAGGACGAAGAAAAATATAACAAACAAACTGTGATTGATACCTTGTACGTAAAAGATTTATTAGAAACGTATTCAATGCAATCTGATTTGATTATTATGTAAGTGAATACGTGTACACTGTACATTGTACATTGATTATTTAAGAGTATTTAATTAAAATAATTTTAGTAAAAATAAACGGAAAAAATGTATTTTGTATTAATTATAGATCATCATCAAAAACCACCGAGAAACTAGACCAAATACATATGTATTGGATGGAAGTGATAACTAGAGGATTACCACCTTGTATTTTGATTCATGGAAATACAATTCAAACTGTAACAGCCAGTGCTTAAATATGAATGACCATTTATCATATTATACTTTTTTTAAGTATTAAAAAGTGTCTAACATAAAGGATATTACATTTTTCTCAATTATTATATTGTCATAAGCATATTATATTAATATATATCACCATACTATCCAGTAGTATATAGTGATAACGAATTGTTAATTTGAATTATTTACACAATAAAACTCTCATAATTATGAATTGGTATTTGTACAAACTATCAAGTGATAACGAATTTTTCAAATGAATATAAATTGTTCCTAGGTATACTAAATGGGTTAGTACGCACAGGAGCTATGCAGGCGATGTCGTTTCATTTTGTGACTCTTCTCTGGACGTTTTTAGTAAACTGAATTTGATATCTTTATTCTAGTCCAAAGTTTTCATGTATCATGTTCATAAGAATAAACCAAATGGTAAATTTGTGATAAATTATTATCGTGTTGTTGCATTAGGTACATCACGTCGTTCTTATAATAGATTATTTAAAATATGATTTGCTATATATTACAGTTGTTACTATAACTAACAAAATTGCCTTGCAAATTCTTCTCACCAACTTAAAAAAAATATCATTTAAATATGATAAAATGATTATAATATATTTAATGTGTTATTATTTATGATATTAATACTATTTGCACTTAAGAGGACGTGATAACCGCATGTGTTGTCTCCGTCTTACAAGTGCGTAACATAGCAAATTTTACGCTCAGCAGAACACGTGTAGCTCCGTTAATTTAAAATTAGAGTGAATTGACCT